>NW_006776922.1:34571-73488 GCF_000442215.2 Lipotes vexillifer | reverse complement strand
AGAAAAAAAAAAAAAAAAAAAAAAAAAAAGAAATCTGTCATTCCTTTTTCTTTTGTTTTGAAAGCTTTGTTTCCCATTCTGAGGTCTGTCTGTCATGATAAAGCTACTAGTGATGATTGTGTGGTGAACAAATGTGCTCTTTGTGAGCTTAAGTCCTCTAGGTGTCACCCTAGTGTCGTTTCAGCTCTTTTACGTGTCTAAGTTTCTCCCTTCAGCTGTCTAAAACTGCCATGGGTGTTTGGAACACTGAGTGGCCAGTTCTTATATGAGGCCCCTGTATGAGCAAGTTTTTTTTTTTTTTTTAGTTAAATGAGTTTCCTTATGGGACTGCTATATAGTATGAGGACTTGCCTCCACCACTCCATGTTTCTCAGTTGCCTGAGAAAGTCATTGCTGACCAGGAGATGTCCCTTTTCTTCTTCAGAGCAGAAAGCTCTCGTGATAGTTTCACTTTTATGCCAACAAACCCTATTAAAGCAGCCAATTCAAGGAAAAACAACAGGCCAGCCTCCTACCTAATCACCCAGTCCAAACCTACTCACTGTCCTTCAGCTGAGTAAAATCATCCCAGTGTCTCTCAACTGGGGTAACCCACTCAGTGCCTTTCAACTGAGAAAAATCTTCCCACTGTCTTTCAACTGGGGTAACCCAGATACCTCTTCTTGAAACTAAGTTGAAGGGAAATCTACTCCTTACAATGAGGAGTTTGTCCACCACTGAATGAAGCTAGTGTCATCAGCCAATAACAGGAGATCCAAGACCCAGGAGAGATTCACCCGGATGCATCTGGACTCACTGAGGAGGCAGATGTGCACAAGGGACCTCTGCAGATACCAAGTCTCTGGATTCTCAGAGTTTAGGCAAAGAAGAGAAGTCTGCTCTGGTTTCCGTCGTGGTCGCCAAAACTGTTGACTGAAGGAAAATGCACAACCTAAAAGCTATGAGTTAAGTTTTATTCAGGGATCTTACTGAGCATGATAACCCAGGTGACTGCCTCTCAGATAGCTCTGGAGAACTGCTCTGAAGAGGTAAAGGAGGAGCCAGGGTATATACGAGTTTTGCTGGAAAAAAATATATAGTTAAACATCACAAGATTACTGCTAATCACAAAGAGCATACATCTCAAGTTAATTATTTTAGTGCTTTTCTATGTGTGGGAAGAAGCAAGAATCTGGATTCACTGAAATTATTCCTTAGATATTCATGCTAACTATCTAAGACTGGAATCCAAATACAGAATGATTCCTGTTTTTCCTCCATCCTGAATTCCCCTCAGGATGCACTGTTGGTGGGCTAATGACTTTATCCTTGTAGAACTGGAAAGGTGGGGGACATTCTTTGTTTACTGAAATGGCAGGCAATATTCTTTGTTTACATTTCCTTCCTTCTACTGACTTTGGACTTTGCTTCTTTTTCTTTTACTACTTCCTTTAGATGTAAGTTTAGATTGTGTATTTTAGAATTTTTTCTTATTTCTTGAGGTAGGCTTGTATTGCTACAAATTCCCCTCTTATTACCGCTTTTGATACATCCCATAGATTTTATATAATGTATTTTCATTTTATTTTGTCTTCAGATATTTTTAAATTTCTTTTTTGATTTCTTCATTGACCCACCTGTTGTTCAGTAGCATGTTGTTGAGTCTCCACATTTTTATGCTCTTTCCAGATTTCTTCTTGTAGTTGATTTCTAGTTTCATACCACTGGGATTGGAAAAGAAGCTTGATATGATTTTAAACTTCTAAAATATACTGAGACTTGTTTTGAGTCCCAACATATGGTGTATCCTTGAGAAAGTCCCATGTTCACTTGAGAAGAATATTCTGCTGCATTTGTATGAAATGTTCTATACAGATCTCTCAAATACATCTGGTATAAAGTATCATTTAAGGCCATTGTTTCCTTGTTAACTTTCTGTCTGGATGATCTATTCATTCATGTAAATGGGGTGTTAAAGTCTGCTACTATTATTGTGTTGCTGTCAGTTTCTATTTGGGGTCTGTTAATAAATGCTTTATATACTTTGGTGCCCCTATGTTAGGTGCATATTTATTAATAACTGCTACATCTTCTTGATTAATTCTCTCTTTTATCATTTTATACTGTCTTTGCTTCTTGTCATCTTTTTTTGGCTTGAAGTGTGTGAGTGTGACTCGACCCACTTTCTTTCATCTGCCTTTCACTTGGATTATTATCTTCTATCCCTTCTCTTTGGGCCTCTGTTTCTCTTTAGAAACGAGGTGAGTCTTCCGGAGGGAGTATATAGTTGAGTCTTGTTTTTTCATCCATCCAGCCACTCTGTGTTTTTTGATTGGTCAGCTCAGTCCATTTATATTTAGTGAGATTATTGATAAATGAGAATTTCATCCTGCCATTTGAACTTTTGTTTCTCTGGTTGCTCTATCTCCATTGTTTCTTTTTCTTTGTGTTTCTGTTTACTATTTTACTTCCAGTTGTTTTCTATGATGCTTTTCTCAGTTTCGTCTTTTTTATGTTTTGTGCCTCTGCTCTAGATTTACGTTTTATAGTTAACATGAACTTTGCTTACAACATATCATACATAAAATAGTCCTTTTTTGGCTGATAGCATCTGTTCTTCGTTTGCTTATATGGGTTCTATCCTATTCTTTCCATTTTATGTTTTTGATATCTCAAATTATCCATTTTTTGTTGTGAGTTTGTTGCCAAATTGAAGTAGCTATAGTCATTTATTTCTTTTCCCCCTTTTCACCTTTATGCTATAGTAAATTGTTTAACAACCTATTCTGATATAGAGTTGCACTATTGTCTGCCTGTTTATCACCTTGCACAAAGTTTTGTGTAATTTTGCATTTTTGTTTCTGGTAGAAGAGCTTCTTTCAACATTTCTTATAAGGCAGGTATGGCATTGATGAGCTCTCTCAGCTTTTGTTTGTCTGAGAAATCCCTTATATCTCCTTTATATCTGAATGATAACTTTGCTTGATTGAGTATTCTTTGCTGATGGTTTTATCTTTCAGTATTTTGATAGTATCATTCCACCCCCTCCTAGCCTGTAGAGTTTCTGCTAAGAAACCTGTTGATAACCTAATGTATTTTACTTTGTAGTTTACCAAGATTTTTTCCCCAGGCTGCCTTAATTTTTTTTTTTTGCCTTTGACTTTTGACAGTTTTAATATAACATTTCTTGAGAAAGACTTTTTTCATTGAAGACCTAATTATAGGTCTTCTCTTACCTTCATGGACTTGTATATCCAGTTCCTTCCCCAGGTACGGGAAGTTCTCAGATATTTCTTTTTTTGTTTTTTTACATCTTTATTGGAGTATAACTGCTTTACAATGGTGTGTTAGTTTCTGCTTTATAACAAAGTGAATCAGTAATACATATACATATGTTCCCATATCTCTTCCCTCTTGCTTCTCCCTCCCTCCCACCCTTCCTATCCCACCCCTCTAGGTGGTCACAAAGCACCGAGCTGATCTCCCTGTGCTATGCGGCTGCTTCCCAATAGCTATCTATTTTATGTTTGGTAGTGTATCTATGTCCATGCCACTCTCTCACTTTGTCACAGCTTACCCTTCCCCCTCCCCATATCCTCAAGTACATTCTCTACTAGGTCTCTGTCTTTATTCCTGTCTTACCCCTAGATTCTTCATGACATTTTTTCATAAATTCCATATACATGTGTTAGCATATGGTATTTGTCTTTCTCTTTCTGACTTACTTCACTCTGTATGACAGACTCTAGGTCCATTCCCCTCATTACATATAGCTCAATTTCGTTTCTTTTTAGGTCTGAGTAATATACCATTGTATATACGTGATACATCTTCTTTATCCACTCATCCAATGATGGGCACTTGGGTTGTTTCCATATCCTGGCTATTGTAAATAGAGCTGCAATGAACATTTTGGTACATGACTCTTTTTGAATTATGGTTTTCTCAGGGTATATGCCCAGTAGTGGGATTGCTGGGCTGTAAGGTAGTTCTATTTATAGCTCTTTAATGAACCTCCATACTGTTCTCCATAGTGGCTGTACCAATTCACATTCCCACCAGCAGTGAAAGAGGGTTTCCTTTTCTCCACACTCTCTTCAGAATTTATTGTTTCTAGATTTTTTGATGATGGCCACTGTGACTGGTATGAGGTGATATCTCATTGTAGTTTTGTTTTGCATTTCTCTAATTAATGATGTTAAGCATTCTTTCATTTGTTTGTTGGCAGTCTGTATATCTTCTTTGGAGAAATGTCGATTTAGGTCTTCTGCCCATTTTTGGATTGGGTTGTTTGTTTTTTTGTTATTGAGCTGCATGAGCTGCTTGTAAATTTTGGAGATTAATCCTTTGTCAGTTGCTTCATTTGAAAATACTTTCTCCCATTCTGAGGGTTGCCTTCTGGTCTTGTTTATGGTTTCCTTTGTTGTGCAAAAGCTTTGAAGTTTCATTAGGTCCCATTTGTTTATTTTTGTTTTTATTTTCATTTCTCTAGGAGGCGGGTCAAAAAGGATCTTGCTGTGATTTATGTCATAGAGTGTTCTGCCTATGTTTTCCTCTAAGAGTTTGATAATTTCTGGCCTTACATTTAGGTCTTTAATCCATTTTGAGCTTATTTTTGTGTATGGTGTTGGGGGTGATCTAATCTCATACTTTTACATGTACCTGTCCAGTTTTCCCAGTGCCACTTATTGAAATGTCTGTCCTTTCTCCCCTGTATACTCCTGCCTCCTCTATCAAAGATAAGGTGACCATATGTGCATGGGTTTATCTCTGGGCTTTCTATCCTGTTCCATTGATCTATATTTCTGTTTCTGTGCCAGTACCATGCTGTCTTGATTACTGTAGATTTCTAGTATATTCTGAAGTCAGGGAGCCTGTTTCCTCCAGCTCTGTTTTTCTTTCTCAAGATTGCTTTGGCTATTCGGGGTCTTTGGTGTTTCCATACAAATTGTGAAATTTTTTGTTCTAGTTCTGTGAAAAATGTTAGTGGTAGTTGGATGGGGATTGCATTGAATCTGTAGATTGCTTTGGGTAGTGTAGTCATTTTCACAGTGTTGGTTCTTCCAATCCAAGAACATGGTATATCTCTCCATCTATTCATATCATCTTTAATTTCTTTCATCAGTGTCTTATAATTTTCTGCATACAGGTCTTTTGTCTCCTTATGTAGGTTTATTCCTAGATATTTTATTCTTTTTGTTGCAATGGTAAATGGGAGTGTTTTCTTGATTTCACTTTCAGATTTTTCATCATTAGTGTATAGAAATGCCAGAGATTTCTGTGCATTAATTTTTTTTCCTGCTACTTTACCAAATTCATTGATTAGCTCTAGTAGTTTTCTGGTAGCATCTTTAGGATTCTCTATGTATAGTATCATTCAGCAATGGACACATCATCCAAAATGAAAATAAATAAGTAAACACATGCTTTAAATGATACATTAAACAAGATGGACTTAATTGATATTTATAGGACATTCCATCCAAAAACAACAGAAAACACATTTTTCTCAAGTGCTCATGGAACATTCTCCAGGATAGATCATATCTTGGGTCAAAAATCAGGCCTTGGTAAATTTAAGAAAATTGAAATTGTATCAAGTATCTTTTCCGACCACAATGCTATGAGCCTAGATATCAATTACAGGAAAAGATCTGTAAAAAATGCAAGCACATGGAGGCTACACAATACACTACTTATTAACGAAGTGATCACTGAAGAAATCAAAGAGGAAATAAAAAAGTACCTAGATACAAATGACAATGGAGACATGACAACCCAAAACCTATGGGATGCAGCAAAAGGAGTTCTAAGAGGGAGGTTTATAGCAATACAATCCTACCTTACAAAACAGGAAACATCTTGAATAAACAACCTAACCTTTCACCTAAAGTAATTAGAGAAATTAGAACAAAAATCCCCGAAGTTAGCAGAAGGAAATAAGTTATAAAAATCAGATCAGACATAAATGAAAAAGAAATGGAGGAAATGATAGCAAAGATCAGTAAAGCTAAAAGCTGTTTTTTTGAGAAGATAAACAAAATTGGTAAACCATTAGCCACACTCATCAAGAAAAAAAGGGAGAACACTCAAATGAATATAATTAGAAATGAAAAAGGAGAAGTAACAACTGACACTGCAGAAATACAAAGGATCATGAGAGATTACTACAAGCAACTCTATGCCAATAAAATGGACAACCTGGAAGAAATGGACACATTCTTAGAAATGCACAACCTGCCAAGACTGAATCAGGAAGAAGTAGAAAATATGAACAGACCAATCACAAGCACTGAAATTGAAACTGTGATTAAAAATCTTCGAACAACCAAAAGCCCAGGATCAGATGGCTTCACAGGCGAATTCTATCAAACATTTGGAGAAGAGCTAACACCTATCCTTCTCAAACTCTTGCAAAATATAGCAGAGGGAGGAACACTCCCAAACTCATTCTACGAGGCCACCATCACCCTGATACCAAAACCAGACAAGGATGTTGCAAAGAAAGAGGTTCTTTAATGAACCTCCATACTGTTCTCCATAGTGGCTGTACCAATTCACATTCCCACCAGCAGTGAAAGAGGGTTCCCTTTTCTCCACACTCTCTTCAGAATTTATTGTTTCTAGATTTTTTGATGATGGCCACTGTGACTGGTGTGAGGTGATATCTCATTGTAGTTTTGTTTTGCATTTCTCTAATCATTAATGATGTTAAGCATTCTGTCATTTGTTTGTTGGCAGTCTGTATATCTTCTTTGGAGAAATGTCTATTTAGGTCTTCTGCCCATTTTTGGATTGGGTTGTTTGTAGGGCAGTATCACTGATGAACATAGATGCAAAAATCCTCAACAAAATACTGGCAAACAGAATCCAACAGCACATTAAAAGGATCATGCACCATGATCACGTGGCGTTTATTCCAGGAATGCAAGGATTCTTTAATATACGCAAATCAATCAATGTGATACACCATATTAAAAAATTGAAGGAGAAAAACCATATGATCATCTCAACAGATGCAGAGAAAACTTTCGATAAAATTCAACACCCATTTATGATAAAAACTCTGCAGAAAGTAGGCCCAGAGGCAACTTTCCTCAACATAATAAAGGCCATATATGACAAACCCACAGCCAACATCGTCCCCAATGGTGAAAAACTGAAAGCATTTCCACTAAGGTCAGGAACAAGACAAGGTTTCCCACTCTCACCAGTCTTATTCAACATAGTTTTGGAACTTTTAGCCACAACAATCAGAGAAGAAAAGGGAATAAAAGGAATCCACATCAGAAAAGAAGTAGTAAAACTGTCACTGTTTGCAGATGATATGATACTATACATAAAGAATCCTAAAGATGATATCAGATATTATTTCTTTAAATAAACCATCTGCTTCCTTCTCCCTCTTTTCTCCTTCTGGGATATCCATTGCCCTTATGTTGTCCTTCCTCAGTGAGTCAGATAGATCTTGTGGAATTTCCTTTCTTAAATATTTTTAATGCTATTTCCTTTCTACCTGTATCATTTCTAAATATCTGTCTCAGTACTCAGTAATTTTTTCCTTTCCTGTGGCCTTGGTCTTTTTCAGTGTTCTTTAGTGCATTCTTCATTTCATTTATTGAGTACTTCAGTTTCAGAATTTCTGTTTGGTTCATTTTTAGAGTTTCCATCTCTTTGGTAAAGTATTGCTTTTGTTCATTAATTTTATTCCTGAACTAACTGATCTGCCATTCTGAGTTTTCTTGGAGCTCATCGAGCTTCTTAATGACAGCTATTTTAAATTACAGAAGTTGGATCACCATATTCTGTTACTTTGGTTTCTGAAGAATTGTCATTTTCTTTTTTCTTGTTTTTTTCTTGTTTTTTTTTTTTTTTTTTTTTTTTTTTTTACCTGGGAAAATACAGAAGTATACACTTATGTTGAGTTAGAAATACTAGTTGAGTTAGAAATACTAGTGCCTTCCGGACCTGGTAAAGAGGTAAAGTGAAGATTTCCACAGGAGGCTACCGTAAAGGAAAAAACACTCGCGTGCGCCTCCTTTACTGCTTTTTTTTGCAGTACACGGGCCTCTCACTGTCGCGGCCCCTCCCGTTGCGGAGCACAGGCTCCGGACGTGCAGGCCCAGCGGCCATGGCCCATGGGCCCAGCCGCTCCGCGGCACATGGGATCCTCCCAGACCGGGGCACAAACCCGTGCCCCCTGCATCGGCAGGCGGACTCCCAACCACTGCGCCACCAGGGAAGCCCTCATTTTCTTTTTTGATACAGCATTACTATGGTTCTTCATGGTGCTTGATGAGTTGTTCCACTACACATTTGAAGTAGCAGCACCTTCTTTAGGTAAAGTTTTTCTTTTGTCTTTTTCTTTATTCTAATGATTCAATAGGGTAGAAATTAGAGGACTTTCTTTTGTTTTCCAGTATGTGGTGCTATAGCGCAAGTTTTTGATTTTTCTTACCTGATCCAGCTCTGGTTATATTTTGAGTAAGCAATTTCCACCCTCCACTGCCTCTGTCACAAGTGTCACCAACTGCCCTTGTTATCACTGCTTGTGCCTCTGGGGTTGTTGATGCCTTGCTGCTGCCACTGTCACTGGCATTGTCACCTGGACCATTAGGATGGTAGATGTTTCTCTTACATCTGGGATCTTCTGAGTTGCAGGCTCTGCCACCATTGGAGAAGGAGGGGAGCTGGGGTTGCAGGTACCTCTGCCATGACTGTTGCTTCTGGCTTCATGGGACCCACTGCAGTGGACAAGGGATTGAGGTGGGGACTGGAGTCACAGGATCCTCTGCAGCTGGAGGGATGGGATTATGGGCTCTGCTGCTACTGCTGTCCAGTTATCTGTGGCTGTGGCTGCTGCTGTGGCTGGGAGGCTTGAGTCATGTGTGATGACTACCCTACTGCTACTGGGTTCTCTGGGACCATGGCTCAGCTGCTGTGGCCAAGGGGCTGGGATTGCAAATACTGCTTTCTCTATCCTCCTGGTTTTGCCTCCTCTATGTGTTCCAATCAACCCACCTTTGGAGGTACAGATACGTGGAATTCTCCAGTGTCCTGGTGTGTTGGACATAGGCACATTGTTGGTTTGTGGATATTTTACTGGTTGTGGATTGAAGGGGAAAGACAAATGGAGTATCTCACTTAGCTGTGATGTTGACATCACTCCAGATCATATTTTTAAATCCACTCTATTTTAATTGGTGTAGTTATGCCATTTACTTTTAATGTAATTACTAAGATGTTAGGGCTTTTAATCTTGCCATTTTATTGTTTTCTATATATTCTTTGTTTCTTTTTTCTCTCTCCTTTCTTGCCTTCCTGTTGGTTACTTAAATATTTTTAGAATTCTTTTCATTTATTTTTAGTGCTTTTGAGTATATCTTTTATACTGATTTTAATGGTATGTTGATACATGCACACACACACACTGGGACAACCACTAAAATATATATCCATGTATATATATTTGTATAACATATATCCAACATATAGTATAACATGTAGTATATATATGATAGTACATAATATATAACATATATTTTAATACAAAAATATAATATATATTATACATTATATGTTGTTATTATATTGAAATATAGTATATATTGTGACAGTCTATTGTAGTAATCATTTTATTAATTTTGGTGAAGTGTAGAAACCCTAACAACTTTTATGTTATTTAACTCTCTCTCATATATAGTTTTCTTAAATATTTTCTCTGCATACTTTTAGAAGAACTTCAGGAAGTATTGTGATTTTGCTTAAAATCATAATTTAGAAAAATCATAATTTAGAAAATTAAAATCATAATTTAGAAAAATCAATGGGAGAAGGGACACTTTATTATTGATATTTTCTTCCTTACAGTGTTCTTTCTTCCTTCCTGAAATTCCAGGTTTCCTTCTCTTATTATTTCCTTTCTGTTTAGAGAACTTCCTTTGTTCATTCTTCTAGGATAAGTCTGCCTATGACACATTCTCTTAATTTTCCTTCATTTAAGAATATCTTTTTTTTAACATCTTTATTGGAGTATAATTGCTTTAAGAATATCTTGATTTCCCTTTCATTACTGAAGGATATTGTCACTGCATAGAATTTTTGTTGAAAATTCTCTTTTTTCTTTCAGCACTTAAAATATATTTTTCCATTTCCTTTTGGCTTTCATCATTTCTGATGGGAATTATGCCATCATTTAAATTTTTCCCTTATAGGTAAAGTGTATTTTTTCCTTTGGTTGCTTTCAAGATATTTTATTTGTCTTAATTTTTAGAAGTTTAATTATGATGTGTCTTGTCATGGAATAATTTGGGTTTATGTTATTTGGGTCTCCCTCTGATTCTTGAATCTGTAGTTTTATATCTCTGGCCAAATATGGGACATTTATAGTGTCAACCTAAATAAAGAGGTAAAGTGAGGCAAGCTCACATTACCAGAAATTGAGTTTATTCAGGAATATCAGAAGAGTTGCAATTCGGGAAACATATGCTATAGCAAGCTACAAGTGAGTCCACTCAGGGTTTGGGATGGGCTGTATTTATGGGCAAGAAGTGTAAAGAGGGGGAATTCCAGCCAGAGTCTAAGCACTAAATTTGTTGGCTTGAGAATGGGGAGAGATTCTTAGCAGATACTCATTGGTCAGAGATAAGTCTTAGACTTCTGTAAATTAGGCATTTATGGAAATCAGTCTATCAGTCCTTAGGTTCTGTTCTTCTGAGGGTGCACATGTGAGATTTTCCATTTCATATCTTCTAGTTCCATTTTAGATTGAAATCCTTTCACAGTTCCCTCTCTTGATCAAATTGTTTCACAGAAAGCATCTCTGATCAACCATGTCTTTGGGCATTGTTTTCCCTCCTCCATTTGTTCCCTTCTCTCTCTTCTCTTCCCTTCCCTTCTCTTCTCTTCTCTTTTCTTCTCTTCTCTCTCTTTTTCTTTCTTTTTTTCTTTCTGACATTGTTATATGAGGTACATGTTCCTTGGAGCTGAGGAGGACCATCCTCAGTCATCTTGTCCCATGGAGGAGAGTATGGCAAGTGGATTTCATTGGTCTCATTTGAACAAAAAGAAATGTCAAAAACCAAACTCTGTGTATTAGGATCAGGATAGCTGATTCAGGGAAACCAAGGAAGTATGAGTAGACTTGATGTTTGGGAATTAGGTAGTGCACTCTGCTGATTTCTGAGAAAGCTGTAAATTTTTGTAAGGTTAGGTTAATTTTCTTTTATCAGCCTGTGTTGACCATCTCCATTTCATCCCTGACATAAGTGACTCCATTTTAGTTTGGTTCTACATTTTCCCTTTTTTATTAAGTTTCCATTGCAGGGTGCTGTTCACCTAATATATTGCTAGGTGTTTCTTCTGCATGGACTTTGCCTTTTGACTGATAATCCATTTTGTTTATACTTTTTCACCATACTATGATTGGACACCTTTCTTCAGGGTGAGAGAAGCTTTGGGGGTTAGTAGCAACTTCAGAAGGCTACATTTGGGTGACTTCTTTATATTGGGGCTAAGTGGTGGGTCAAGACAGGGAGATCTTGTTAAGGTTATGGGTATTAGGTATCACTTTGAAGCATTGGACAAGCAATTTCAGTTTTGTTATTTTTACAGATGCTGGATAGACAACAGCTGGGTACTTTAAAAATTACAACACACAGTAAAATGGCAGATAGAAAGACCAAAACTATACTGTAGATCTAAACTATGAGCCATGAGTCAGTTTGGACTTGTAACCAATGGGCTTGTTCTCATATTTTAGATAATTGTACCTCCACTCCCCAAGAAGTGTTAATCCAAGTACAAGTGTGTTGACTATAGTACAGGCACTTCCTTGTTCAGCTAAGAGATAATTGAAGACTATTCTATTGACAAGGACAACTTTAGCTAGAGAACCTAGGGATTTTTGTTGGGCTGCTATGGCCTTAGCAGTAGTGTTGGTGATGTTTCCAAGGGTTAAGGAGAAGTTTCTCATCATAGCTTCATTCACACTCACTCCTAACCAGGGAAGTAGGGATCTGCCAAAGGAAGCTAATCCTGAATCATAAATGCTTCCCATAAGTCCTGTCTAACTTGTTGATGTAAATTCAGGGGTGATGTGTCTCAGTTTGGTTGTGGACAGTTAAGGGCACAGTTAGATAACCTAAGCAACACTGTCCAGTTATGTGTAAGCCATCTAGGTGTTCATAGATACAAGGAGAATGCTAACCACCACAAAGATAAATCCTGTCAAGGTGCAACCTACTCCTGCTAAAGTGGCGTTTTAATGGATTCTCTTACAAGGATTGCTACATATGTCCTTTCAAGCCTGGAGTCAGTTAGGTTTTCAGTACATTCAGGAAGTAAATATTCTAGCCTGAAATAAAAGTTGTTCTAAATTTCCTGCAAAGGTGGGTGCTGCTGAGAATTTTTTGTGATTGGGGCCAGATCTGATTTAGATACTCATAATAATGTGCAGGTGCATATGTAATCTGGCTTGCATAGGTATTTGTTCCTTATTGGGCAAGCACTGTTATAAAAAGAGAAAGGTAAAAAACAAGTCACTGGGAAACCTGGCTCCAAAAATTTAACTCTGTAGCTGACATCAAAGGCAATGTGGGTGTTGTTTATGGTGGTGTCAGGATAGAAGAAAAATTGGTTACATGAATGACCAGGTGTTGTAGAAAAAATGGGGCATGAGAGGATGGTTACATCCTAGGTCTCGAATGAGTCTCTGGGGTGGGCCACCGAGTGAGGGTCCTTGGCTTCGCACAAAACAATAATTCAAGAGCAAGCCACAGTAAAGTGAAAGCAGAGAGATACACACTTCATAGACAAAATGTGGGCCGGCTCAGAAGGCAAGAGGCAGCCCCAGGGCATGGGGTCGTCTAGGAAAGTGAGAGTGGCCTTGTACTGTACTTAGTTTTTATGGGCTGGGTAATTTCGTAGGCTAATGAGTGAGAAGAATATTCTAACTATCTTGGATAAGGGGCAGGGATATCCAGGAGTTGGGGTACCACCCACTTTTTGACCTTTTATAGTTGGCTTCAGAATTGTCATGGCATCTGTGGGTGTGTCATTTAGTATGCTAATATATTACAGTGAGTGCATAATCAGGCTCATGGTCTACTGGAAGTAAAATCTTCCACCATCTTGGGCCTAATAAGTTCTAACCGGTTTTTGTGGTATCCTGTTCTCCTTAATGGTTTTGTCATTCTTTTAATGGTTGTGCCCTGCCCCTTCCTTCCTGTCTCATAGGGATTCTCCAACCTTATAAAGAGATCGAAGTTTCAGATGGCAAATGGAGCAGTCTGAAAGGTTACCTCCCTTGGCAATTGCCTGGGAGACATGGGCAAGGACATTATGTTTTCAGGTCAGGCAACAAGGGAAAAGGGCAAACAGGAGCATAAAACAGATAAGCAGAAGGGTCTGATTAATAAGCCCCCCATCATGATTTTCATAGTAAAGGAGAACAGTGGTGGAGGTATACAGGCCTGGTATGGTGTATTGGGATAGCTGTCTTCACCAGATGTCATTATTTCTGGCCAGTGAGAGATCTTGAGTTCGAGATCACAGTGACTTTACTGTCCCATTCAAGTCCTGTGATTCTTTTAAATTGTGACAGATGAATCCAAGGTTGGATGCCTTCAAGTTTAGCAACACAGGAATTGGTGAACAGTACCAGAAAAGATACTTTCCAATGAGGGACGAGGGAATCCTTTAGGTGGTGTATTTTCCAGTAGACATATTCTCCAAGAAATCGGTTATGAGGGGAGTCAGAATTTAGGTTGTATTTTTATTCAGCATAATATTTTTAAACTGTGAGAAATGTTTCTGGGAATAGAGAATAGGTGACTGGCAATAGGTCCTGCTGGGCAATTTGAGGGTTGGAGTATGGTGAATGAGGAAGATGCATCAGTCTTCCAGTTACTATTTAATAGGGAGTGAGCTTATGTTTTTCAAAAGCTAAGGACCTTAGATTCAAAAGGACCAGTGACAGTACCCTGGTCCAGGGACGTTCCAAAGTCTCACAAAATTTTTCTAATTGGATTTTAGTGATGCCATTAGTTTTTTTCTACTAGTCATGAAGATTGTGGATGACATGGGCAATGCAGCCTCTGTAGCACAGGAAAGACTTTGCAGAGTTATTGTATTACCTGCCCAGTAAAATGAGTTGTGTGGTCACTATGCACGATGGTGCGGGTGTCCAATATAGGGATGATGTTTTCAAGTAATTTCTTTGTTACAAAAGAGGCAGGTACTTGTCTATAGGTAAAAGCTTCTACCCAGTGAGAAACATGCAGACCATGACCAATACATATTTGTTCACTTGTTCTTAACAATTATGTTTACATTAGTCTTAACGTATGTTTGGATTAGTTATAGATAAGCCTAGATGAGGCCTAGATAAAAGTTCCTGGAGAAACCAAGGTAGAACATTTACATCTTAAAAGGACAAGGAAAAAATGCAAGTTCCTCCAAGAAGGACTTTTGTTTCGTAAATCTAGAGGTTTTAAAATATCTGTAAGACTTTTGAGATGAGTAAAGCAAGTTTGGGGACTGGAGAAGAAAAAGGATAGGTGGGCTTTGAATTGCTTCAAGAGCTGTGTTTCTGTTCTTGTAAAGACTAGATTTGTAAGGCAAATACAGTTGTTTTTAATTCATAAAGGAATTGGGTTGAAACTTGAATAACATAGGTTGATGCACCCATCTAACTATATTATCTTCAATTTGCTTCTTTAAATCAGGGAGAAGATCTTCAACTAAGATAAAAATAAAAATATTCCTATATTCTAGATTTAGAGCTTTGTTTTTGGAATGTTTTAGTGAATCCTTCCACAAAAGGCTTCAGAATGTTTTCCTTTCCCTCTGGGTACATAGTTTTATTTTGGCTTAGGGGAGAAAGCCTTAAAATGTTCCTATCAGGCTCTGATTATCAGCTTCCAATTTAGCCAACTTATGACCATAGAGCTACTTTAAAAATCCTTCTAAATATCTTATCAGGTTTCAGCCAAGATAAACCGTAAATATTCCTTGCAGTATTGAATGACTCCATGATGCAAGAGGTGTCTCCAAAGAGGGTACAGTGGATATTACCCTCCCAATATCCAGAGCTGTTCCCAAAGATAACCAAAAGAAAGACTTAGACAATTCTCCTGAGGGCTGGCAATAATTGGTAGGACCCTAGCTGTAAATGGAGTTCAACTCACATTTCTAGCTAGCCATATCTAGCCACAGGTAGGGTGCAACTCACATTTCTGTCCAGCCATATTTTGGGGCCCCCAACATGATGGTTGTCAATCCAAGTTCTTAGAACACAAAATAAGACAAACAGGAAGGCAACAGCTGTCCCTAGGAGAGAAAGGATCAATAACCAGTGGCTCTGGATTAGGAAAGGGAGGGAAAATATGGAATTTTACCTTCCCCTCGATTGGGTACTACAGACATATATTCAGGAGAATTGATTCTGGTAAGAATTCTCATTCTTTGCTGGCTTCTGCCACTTTACAACCAGGATCCTATCTGCAGGCTCTGTAGTGAGTGCGGTTTAAAGTAGAGAGTGCAGCTCCAGTATTTACCAGAATTTGTCAAGGTTTTCTTATTAATTTTAATTTTAGTTTCCCCTTGGCTATTTAAGAGAATAACTGGTGGTAGTTACAGAGAGTTTTTTGGTGTCGCATCCGACCTGGGGAAGGCCCATATGGGGGCCCTCATTCAAAGGTATATTTGGTGGTATCTCTAAGGCTACGAACTTGGCAGACTTTTGTTTATGGTCACGTGGTCTCTTCAGAGTGGAAAGACAATTCAGACAGAAGACTAGTAGAATGAATACTCAAGTAAAGGAGGATAGAGCAGAACAGTAGAAGTTAGATCAGTCTTATAGTCTTTTGTTTTAGGTACTTCTTGTATATATAATTCTTTATTAGCCTTTTGCAATTAATCTTTCAGTGAAGCTATTTTGGAACTTTGAAGCCTTTTGGAGGCTTCTGCATGTGAATTAAAATAAGCTTCTCATTATGTTTGTTTGATTTGAGAACCCTTGCTTTCAAGTGTACTTCCTAAATGAATGATCTTGTATAGTTGGAACATTCTTCATAATGGCCATTGTAATTCTAGGTTGTCTTCAGTGAGATTGGTCCACACACATGAGGAGAGACCATGTTTTATTTAACATAAAACTTGCCAGAGTTCCAAGAGAGGGGCTACCCTTAGAACATTTATATGACTGGGATCCCATTTCTGGAATTTTCCTGATAGCAAAGAAAAAAATCCTAGATAGCCTAAGGTGTATGCTTAGGGTTTGGGCTTGGGTTTTGCTTGACAGTATGCTTTTCACAGGCTACTTCTTTTTCCTAGTAGGCAGCCTTTGCCCTATTTTTCTAACCTGTAACCAGGTGTCCCTCATTGCATGGAATTATCTTGTGAGTGGTGTCCTGTGAAACTTGCTCATCTGTGGCCACCTTATCTTTACACAGGAGTCTTGTGCTTCAGAGACAATTGTCTCTCATATAAAGGTATCTGATTTAATTTTATTTTTGCTCTCAGGAAAAATCCACAAGTTTTCATTTAAATCAAGGCATTCTAATTCATAAACCCAAAGAGTACTCACCAGAAGGACAATTTTTCCTTATCCAAATTCCAAGCAGAGTTGGAGAACTTGACCAAAAGGAAGGAACTCCAAAACTGAGAGGAGACTCATCAAGCCAGAAACAGAGAGTGACTCACAGAAGCATTGAGTGCAAGGGGCTACCTCACTCAATACTGAGGGTTGCCATCACTCTGGGGGTTTTCTCCTTTGATCTCACTTCTGACACCATGAAACGTCAACCTAAATAAAGAGGTAAATTGAGGCAAACTCAAATTATCAGAAATTGAATTTATTTGCAAATAGCAGAGGAATTGCAGTTTGGGAAATGCACACTGTAGCAAGCTACAGTTGAGTCTGTTAAGGGTTTGGGGTGTGCTGTATTTATGGGCAAGGAGTATAAAAAGGGGGAAATCCAACCAGAGTCCAAGAGTAAGCTAACTGGTTTTAGGATGGGGGAGAGATTCTTGGCAGATGTTCACTGTCTTCAGAAGTCACAGTCTTCTGAAAATTAGGCATTCATTTTCTCAGTTCTTACATACTGTTCTTCTGAGTGCATGTGCATGAGAGTCTTCATTTCATACCTTCATTTCATACCTGGTTCCATTTTATTTTATTAATTTTTTTTTATTGGAGTGTAATTGCTTTACAATGTTGTATTAGGTTCTGCTGTACAATAAAGTGAATCAGTTATATGTATACATACATTCCCTCCCTCTTGGATCTCCTTCCCACGCTTCCCTATCCCACCCATCTAGGTTGTCACAGAGCACCAATCTGAGCTTCCTGTGCTTTATAGTGTGTTCCCACTAGCTATCGAGTTTATGCATGGTAGTGTATATATGTCAATCCTAATCTCCCAATTTGTCCCACCCTCCCCTTTCACCCCTGTGTCCATATGTCTGTACACTACATCTGTGTCCATATTCTTGTCCAGGAAATAGGTTTATCTGTACTATTTTTTCTAGGTTCCACAAATATGTGTTAATATACAATATTTATTTTTCTCTTCCGGGGTTACTTCACTTTGTATGACAGATTCTAAGTCCATCTACATCTTTACAAATGACCCAGTTACATTCCTTTTATTGGCTGAGTAATATTCCATTTTACATATGTACCAAATCTTCTTTATCCATTCATCTGTTGTTGGACATTTAGGTTGTTTCCATGTCCTGGCTATTGTAAATAGTGCTGCAATGAACACTGAGGTACATGTGTCCTTTCAAATTATAGTTTTGTCAGGATATATACCCAATAGGGGAATTGCTGGGTCATATGTTAGCTCTATTTTTAGTTTTTTAAGGAACCTCCTTACTGTTCTCAATAGTGGTTGTATCAATTTACATTCCCACCAGCATTGCAAAAGGGTTCCCTTTTCTGCACACCCTATCCAGCATTTATTGTTTGTAGATTTTATGATGATACCTCATTGTAGTTTTGATATACATTTCTCTAATGATTTGTGATGTTGAGCATCTTTTCATGTGCCTCTTAGCCATCTGTATGTTTTCTTTGGTGAACTGTCTATTTAGGTTTTCCACCCATTTTTTTAATTGGGTTGTTTGTTTTTCTGATAATTAACTCCATGAGCTCTTTGTATATTTTGGGGATTAATCCTTTGTCTGTTGCTTCATTTGCAAATATTTTCTCCCATTCTGAGGCTTGTCTTTTTGTCTTGTTTATGGTTTCCTTTGCTGTGCAAAAGCTTTTACGTTTAATTAGATCCCATTTGTTTATTTTCATTTTTATTTCCATTACTTTAGGAGGTGGGTCAAAAATGATCTTGCTGTGGTTTATATCAAAAGGTGTTTTTACTATGTTTTCCTCTAAGAGTTTTATAGTGTCTGGTCTTACATTTAGGTCATTTATCCATTTTGAGTTTATTTTTGTGTATGCTGTTAGGAAATGTTCTAATTTCATTCTTTTACATGTAGCTGTCCAGTTTTCCCAGCACCACTTACTGAAAAGTCTGTCTTTTTTCCATTGTATGTTCTTGCCTCCTCTGTCATAAATTAGGTGACCATATGTGTGTGGGTTTATCTCTTGGCTTTCTATCCTGTACCATTGATCTATATTACTGTTTTTGTGCCTGTACCATACTGTCTTGATTGCAATAGCTTTGTAGTATAGTTTGAAGTCAAGGAGCCTGATTCCTTCAGCTCCATTTTTCATTCTCAAGATTGCTTTGGCTATTTGGGGTCTTTTGTATTTACATACAAATTGTAGAATTTTTGGTTCTGATTCTGTGAAGAATGCCATTGGTAGTTTGATAGGGATTGCATTGAATCTGTAGATTGCTTTGGTAGCATAGTCATTTTCACAATATTGATTCTTCCAATCCAAGAACATGGTATCTTTCTCCATCTGTTTGTGTCATATTTGATTTCTTTCATCAGTGTTTTATAGTTTTCAGAGTACAAGTCTTTTGCCTACTTAGGTAGGTTTATTCCTAGGTAATTTTTTCTTTTTGCTGTGATGGTAAATGAGATTGTTTCCTTAATTTCTCTTTCTGATTTTTCATCATTAGTTTATAGGAATGCAAGAGATTTCTGTGCATTAATTTTGTATCCTGCAACATTACCAAGTTCATTGATTACTTCCTGTATTTTTCTGGTGGCATCTTTAGGATTTTCTATGTATAGTATTATGTCATCTGCAAGCAGTGACAGTTTTACTTCTTCCTTTCCAATTTGGATTCCTTCTATTTCTTTTTCTTCTCTGATTGCCATAGCTAGGACTTCCAAAACTATGTGGAATAAGATTGGCATAAGTGGAGATCCTTGGCTTGTTCCTGATATTAGTGGAAATGCTTTCAGTTTTTCTCCTTTGAGACTGATGTTTACTGTGGGTTTGTGAGAATGACAGCCTGTTTTATGTTGGGGTACGTTCCCTCTATGCCCATATTCTGTAGTCTATTTATCATAAATGAGTGTTTAATTTTGTCAAAAGCTTTTTCTGCATCTATTGAGATGATCATATATTTTTTATTCCTTAATTCGTTAATATGGTGTATCACATTGGTTGATTTGCATATATTGAAGAATCCTTGCATTCCTTGGATAAATCCCTCTTGATTGTTGTGTATGACCCTTTTAATGTGTTGTTGGATTCAGTTTGCTAGTATTTTCTTGAGGATTTTTGCTTCTATGTTCATCAGTGTTATTGGTCTGTAATTTTCTTTTTTTGTGATATCTTTGTCTGGTTTTGGTATCAGGGTGATGGTGGCCTTGTAGAAGGAATTTGGGAGTGTTCCTCCCTCCGCTATTTTGTGGAGGAGTTTGAGAATGAGAGGTGTTAGCCCTTCTCTAAAAGTCTGATAGAATTCACCTGTGAAGCCATCTGGTCCTATACTTTTATTTATTGGAAGATTTTTAATTACAGTTTCAATTTCATTACTTGTGTTAGGTGTGTTTGTTTCCTAATTCTTCCTGGTTCAGTCTTGGAAAATTGTACCTTTGCAATAATTTGTCCATTTCTTCATGGTTGTCCATTTTATTGGCATACAGTTGTTTGTAGTTGTCTCTTATGATCCTTTGTATTACTGCAGTGTCAGTTGTGATTTCTCCTTTTTCATTTCTAATTTTATTGATTTGCATCCTCTCCCTTTTTTCTTGATGAGTCTGGCTAACGTTTTATCAATTTTATCTTCTCATAGAACCAACTTTTAGTTTTATTGATCTTTTTTATTATTATCTTTGTTTCTGTTTCATTTATTTCTTCTCTGATTTTTATGATTTATCTCCTTCTACTGACTTTGGGTTTTCTTTATTCTTCTTTCTGTAGTTGCTATAGGTGGAAGTTTAGGTTGTTTATTCGTGATTTTTCTTAGTTTTGGTGGTGAGATTGATCTGTTATAAGCTTCTGTGTTAGAACTGTTTTGCTGCATCTTATAGCTTTTGGCTTGTCATGTTTTCATTGTTATTTGTTTCTATATATTTTTTAATTTCTTCTTTGATTTCTTCAGTGATCTCTTGGTTGTTTAGTAGTACACTGTTTAGCCTCCATGTATTTGTGTTTCTTACAGTTATTTTCCTGAAATTGATTTCTAATCTCATTGTGTTTGTGGTCATAGAAAGATGCTTGTTACAATTTCAATTTTCTTAAATTTTCCAAGGTTTGATTTTTGACTCAAATATGATCTATCCTGAAGAATGTTCCATGTGCACTTGAGAAGAAAGTGTATTCTGCCACTTTTGGGTGGAATGACTTATAAATATCAATTATATCTATCTGGTCTCTTGTGTCATTTAAAGCTTGTGATTCCTTAGTTATTTTCTCTTTGGATGATCTGTCCATTGCTTTAAGTGGGGTGTTAAAGTCCCCTACTACTACTGTGCTACTGTTGATTTTCCCTTTTATGGCCGTTAGCATTTGCCTTATGTATTGAAGTACTCCTATGTTTGGTGCACAAATATTTATAACTGTTATATCTATTCTTGGATTGATCCCTTGATCATTATGTAGTGTCCTTCCTTATCTCTTATAACAATCTTTATTTTAAAGTCTATTTTATCTGATATGAGTATTGCTACTCAAGCTTTCTTTTGATTTCCATTTGCATGGAATATCTTTTTCCAACCCCTCACTTTCAGTCTGTATGTGTCCCTATGTCTGAAATGGGTCTCTTGTAGACAGCATATAGATGGGTCTTGTTTTTGTATCTACTCAGCTGGTCTGTGTCTTTTGATTGGAGCACTTAATCCATTTACATTTAAGGTAAATATCGATATGTATGTTCCTATTACCAATTTCTTAATTGTTTTGGGTTTGTTTTGTGGGTCATTTTCTTCTCTTGTGGAAGTTCCTTTAGCATTTGTTGTAAAGCTAGTTTGGTGTTTAGTTGTACTGAGCTGGAGAAATAGGAAAAAAAGCATGTCTTCATCTTCCTAGAAGCAAAAAATATAGCACTTGATTTAAAAATACATTGTATCTTTAATGTTTTGTGATATTACAAAATCTAAAGCTTATTTTTTCAGAGCCTTAGATATGAATTACCAGTTAATTCAGAAAAATCTGCTACTTTAAAAATCCCTTTAAAGCAATATAACTGAATAATGCAACTTTCTATTGTTATTTATTTAGGTTATTTCCATTTAAATATTATTCCAAACTTAGCATAATTTATTTATACTTCCTACTAATATATATTAAAGATGTATTTAAAAGTCCTCATTAACATAAACAAACCAGGTATATTTTTAAATATTTTCAAATTGAAAAGTCTTAGTAACACCTGTTTAAGAAAGAAACAAATAATTTATTTAGATTTTAAGTTGAGATGCTAATATTTAATTCTATATCAAAGAATTATTTTAGGCTTTATGGAAAAAAGAGCATTATGAATATGTAATACTACAATGTCAATTGTATGAGAAAACACTCATTTATGCTTAACCTTTACTGTTTCTAACCTGGATATTATTTGAATATTTCTTTATTATGAAATTCTATTGTTGAGAGATAGAATAATGAGAAATAAATTAGAGTTAAACATGTGATATTGCCCCAAACCCCACCCTGGACACAGCAACCCACAATTAGGAGGAGACTCACAAATATGAAACTTCTCCCTCTGGAGCGAGGTTTTTTTCCCCCACATTGGACACCCCAACCCTTGGGACCTGCCCCATGGTGACAAGCCCTCAAAATTTCTGGCTTTGAAAACCAATGGGGCTTATATCCAGGAAACCTAAAATTTGTAGGGAACTGAGATTCCTCTTTTAAAAAGCTTATGTGCAACTATGGATACTATGTATAATATAGATAACTAATGAGAACCTACTGTATAGAACAGGGAACTCTACTCAACACTCTGTGGTGACCTAAATGAGAAGGAAATCCAAAAAATAGGGGATATATGTATACATGTAGCTGATTCACTTTGCTGTACAGTATAAACTAACACAATATTGTAAAGCAATATATTGTATTCTCCAATAAAAATTAAAAAAAAATAAAAAGCTTATGTGCAGACACACTCACCCTGAGACCCAGCACAAAAACAACAATTTGAAAAGCACCTAGACTATATGGGAAAGAGATTTATTTGCTAATCTTAAAGCATCTGGCAAAGGGCCAGGGGCCTACTGGGACTCCATCCAGGCTTGGAGTCAATGGTGGATGCCATTTTTGTGCTCTCCCTCTACCTTGCTAGTGCAGGCAGGTAAGGCCTGCTCCCATGTTCTTGCATAGCCCCACTAAAGCTGGTGGGTGAATCCAGCACCCGTGCTCTCCCACAGTGCTGCTAAAGATGGTGAGTACATACAATCCATACAGGTGGTGTCCGTTGAATGCCCAGCACTGATGGCCAGGGGGCTTGCAGTCCTGGGCCCCATGGGACTGAAACATAGAGACAGTTCCTGGCAGGTTATCACCTGCCTGGCACATAGGACATACTGAAACACACCCTCAGTCTTCCTGTGATAAAGGCCTATTTACTTCTCCTAGAGCTTCAGCCTGAGGGGCAGGCTTCAGGTTTACCACTCACCTAGATGCTACAGAGGTGCTATCAGGGAACATAGACCAGGGGACACCATCTTTGCACTCTCCCTTCGCCTTGCTACAACTCAACAGTACCACTCATAAAGGAGCTTAAACATTCATCTCTAACCCCACTTTCTGCAACTGTCACCAAGAGGACACATTCAGATAGCCTGGTCTGGAGGCCAGTAGAGTTTACAATTGCCGTCCCATTATATGTGTTTGCATACTTTAAAAGCTCTTGCCTGAGGGTCTGGCTTCCAATGAGCCTGAAACTAGGTGCTGAGATTCTTCCCTTTGGAACACTGACAGGTCTAGGCACAGTCTCAACAACTGTGACCTGTCAAGAATAAATCTGGCTGCTTAGATAAATACAGAGGTTCCAGAGACAATGAAAAGTTTGGACAAGGTTGAACAATAAGTTTCACCATCTACATGAGGCTACCCCTTCAATACTGGGAGAGGTGGCTGTTTCACCAAATACCTGGAATCAAAAACAGATAGTCAAGCCAAATGAGGAGACAGACGGCTATGTGTCAAATAAAAGAACAAGACAAAACCCGAGAAAACTCTTAATGAAACATAGATTAGTAATTTATCTGATAAAGAGTTGAAGGTAATGGCCATGAAGATGCTCACCAAACTTGGGAGAATAATGGATTAACAGGTTGAAACTTCAACAAAGAGCTAGAAAATATAAGAAAGTACTAAACAGAAGTCACAGAGCTGAAGAATACAGTAACCAAACTGAAAAATACACTAGAGAGTGTATTAAAGACTTAAATGTAAGACCTAAAGTCACAAAACTTCTAGAGGAAAATGTAGATAGTATGATCTTTGACATCAGACTTAGTAATTTTTTCTGGATATGTCTCCTTAGGCAAGGTAAACAAAAGCAGAAATAAACAAATGGTACTGCATCAAATTAAAAATCTTTTGCACAGCAAAGGAAGCACTCAACAAAATGAAATGGCTACCTACTGAATGGGAGAAATATTTGTGAATGATATATCCAATAAGGGGTTAATATCCAAAATATACAAACAACTCATACAACTGAACAGACATTTTTCTAAAGTGACATACAGATGGCCAACAGGCACATGAAAAGATGCTCAGCATCAGTAAGCATCAGGGAAATGCAAATCAAAACCACAATGAGATATCACCTCACCCCTGTCAGAATAGCTATTATACAAAAGACAACAAATAACAAGTGTTGGTGAGGGTGTGGAAAAGAGGGAACTCTTATGCACTGTTGAGAATGTAAATTGGTGCAGCCAATATGGAAAACCGTATGGAGATTCCTCAAGAAATACTCCTGAGTATTTACCTGAAGAAAAGGAAAACACTGATTTGAAAAGATATATGCACCCTTGTGTTCACTGTAACATTTTTTACAGTAGTCAAGATAGGGAAGCAGCCTAAGTGCCCATCAATAGATGAATAAAGAAGATGTGACCTCTCTCTTTCTCTCTCTCTTTTGCATGCACGCATGTGCATGTACACACACACACACACACACACACACACACACACACACACCCCACATACACAATGGAATATAACTCAGCCATAAAAAAGGTTGAAATGCTTCCATTTGCAACAACACAAGTGGACATAGAGGGTATTATGCTAAATGAAATACTTCACATGTAGGAGTAAAAATATCACATGATTTCACTAATGTGTGAAATCTAAAAAACAAACTACCCTAGCAAACAAAGCAAAATCAAACTAATAGATGGCGAGAACACATTGATGGCTGCCAGAGGGGAGAAAAGTGTGGGGATTAGAGAATGGGTGAAGGGTGTCAAGAGATACAAACTTGCAGTTATAAAATAAGTTATGGGGATGTAATGCACAGTGAGTCACTATAGTCAATAATATTTTATTGCATATTTGGACTTTGTTAAGAAGGTGTGTCTTTTTAATTTTTTAATTTTATATCGGAGTATAGTTGACTAATAATGTCTTAGTTTCAGGTGTACAGCAAAGTAATTCAATTATACATATACATGTATCTGTTCTTTTTCAAATTTTTTTCCCATTTGGTTACTATAGAATATTGAGAAGAGTTCCCTGTGCTATACAATAGTTCCTTGTTTGTTATTAATTTTTAAAATAGCAGTGCGTACATGTCAATCCCAAATTCCCAATATATCGTTCCCCCCACCATTCCTTGCTGGTAACCATAAACTCATTCTCTAAGTCTATCAGTATGTTACTGTTTTGTAAATGAGTTTATTTGTATGTTTTGGTTTTTTTTTAGATTCTGCATATAAGTGATATCATATGATTGTTGTCTTTCTCTGTCTGACTTACTTCACCTAGTAAGATAATCTCCAGGTCCATTCATGTTGCTGCAAATGGCATTATTTCATTCTTTTTTATGGCTAAATAATATTCTGTTGTATAAATATGTCATATCTTCTTTATCCATTCATCTGTCAATAGACATTTAGGTTGCTTCCATATCTTGGCTCTTGTAAATAGTGCTGCAATGAACATTGGAGTGCATGTATATTTTTGAATTATGGTTTTCTCTGAATATATGCCCAGGAATCAGATTGCTGGATCATATGGTAATTCTATTTTAAGTTTTTTTAAGGAACTGCCATACTGTTCTCCATAGTGGCTGTAAGAAGTTACCTTCTCACCAACAGTGTAGGAGGGTTCCCTTTCTTCCATAACCTCTCAAGGATTTGTTTGTCAATTTTTTGATGATGGCTATTCTGACTGGTGTGAAGTGATATCTTATTGTAGTTCTGATGTGCAATTCTTTAATAATTAGCGATGTTGAGCATCTTTTCATGTGCCTCTTGGCCATCTGTATGTCTTCTTTAGAGAAATGTCTACTTAGATCTTCTGCCAATTTTTTGTTTGGGTTGTTTGTTTTTTTAATATTGAGCTGCAAGAGCTGTTGGTAAATTTTGGAGATTAATCCCTTGTCAGTTGCATCATTTGCAAATATTCTGTTCCATTCTGTGTGTTGATGTTTTATTTTGTTTATGGTTTCCATTGCTGTGCAAAAGATTTTGAGTTTCATTAGGTCCCATTTGTTTATTTTTGTTTTTATTTCCATTACTCTAGGAGATGGATCGAAAAAGCCATTGCTGTAATTTATGTCAAAGAGTGTTCTGCCTATGTTTTCCCCTAAGAGTTTTCTAGTATCTGGTCTTACATTTAGGTCTTTAATCCATTTTGAGTTTATTTTGTGTATGCTATAAAAGAATGTACTAATTTCATTTTTTAATATGTAGTTGTCCAGTTTTCCCAGAAACACTTATTGATGAGATTGTCTTTACTGTCTTTCCTCCACTGTATATTCTTGCCTCCTTTGTTGTACATGATAGGTGCATGAATTTATTCCTTGGCTTTCTAGCCTGTTCCATTGATTTATATTTCTCTTTTTGTGCCAGTGCCATACTCTTTTTATGACTGTATCATTGTAGTATAGTCTGAAGTCAGGGAGCCTGATTCCTCCAGCTTTGTTTTTCTTTCTCAAGATTGCTTTGGGTATTCAGGGTCTTCATTGTCTCCATACATATATTAGGATATTTTGTTCTAGCTCTGTGAAAAATGCCATTGGTAATTTGATAGGGATTGCATTGAATTTGTAGATTGCCTTGGGTAGTATAGTCATTTTAAGAATGTTGATTCTTCAAATCCAAGAACATTGTATATCCTTCAATCTGTTTGGGTCATCTTTGTTTTCTTTTACCAGCATCTTATAGTTTTTTGGAGTACAGGTCTTTTATTTCCTTAGGTAGATTTATTCCTAGGTATTTTATTCTTTTTGATGAAATGGTGAATGGGATTGTTTCATGAATTTCTCTTTCTGATTTTTCATTGTTAGTGTATAGAAATGCAACAGATTTCTGTATATTCATTTTGCATCCTGCAACTTTACAAAATTCATTCATGAGCTCTAGTATTCTTCTTTTAGCACCTTTAGGATTTTCTATGTATAGTGTCATGTCATTTGCAAACAATGACAGTTTTACTTCTTTTCCAATTTGGTTTTCTTTTATTTATTTATTTTTTCTTCTCTGATTGCTGTGGTTAGTATGTCCAAAACTATGTTGAATAAAACTGGTGACAGCCGACATCCTTGGCTTGTTCCTTACCTTAGAGGAAATGCTTTCAGCTTTCCACAGTTGAGTATGATGTTAGCTGTAGGCTTGTCATAAATGGCCTTTATTATGTTGAAGTACGTTCCCTCTATGCCCACTTCCTGGAGAGTTTTTAACATAACTGTGTGTTGAATTTTGTCAAAAGCTTTTTCTGCATCTATTGAGATGATCATATGGTTTTTATTTTTCAATTTGTTAATGTGGTGTATCACACTGATTGATTTGTGGATACTGAAGAATCCTTGCATCCCTGGGATAAATACCACTTGATAATGGTGTATGATACTTTTAATGTATTGTTTTGTTGAGGGCTTTTGTGTCTATGTTCATCAGTGATATTAGCCTGTAATTTTCTTTCTTTGTGCTATCTCTATCTGGTTTTGGTATCAAGGTGATGGTGGGCTCACAGATTGAGTTTGGGAGTATTCCTTCCTCTGCAATTTTTTGGAATAGTTTCAGAAGGATAGGTGTTAACTCTTTTCTAATTGTTAGAATTTGCCTATTGAATCCATCTGGTCCCAGCGTTTTGTTGGGAGTTTTTAATCACAGTTTCAATTTCAGTGCTTGTGATTGGTCTGTTCATATTTTCTATTTCTTTCTGGTTCAGTCTTGGGAGATCTACCTTTCTAAGAATGTATCCATTTCTTCCAGGCTATCCATTTTATTGGCATATAGTTGCTTGTAGTAGTCTCTTATGATCCTTTGTATTTCTGTGCTGTCAGTTGTAACTTCTCTTTCATTTCTAATTCTATTGATTTGAGTCTTACCCCTTTTTTTCTGATGAGTCTGGCTAAAGGTTTATCAATTTTGTTTTTTTCAAAGAACCAGCTTTTAGTTTCATTGATCTTTTCTATTTTCTTCATCTCTATTTCATTTATTTCTGCTCTGATCATTACGATTTCTTTCCTTCTACTAACTTTGGTTTTGTTTGTTGTTCTTTCTGTAGTTGCTTTAGGTGTAATGTTTGGTTGTTTATTTGTGATTTTTCTTGTTTCCCAATGTAAGATTGTATTGTTATAAACTTTCCTCTTAAAACTGCTTTTGCTGTGTCCCATAGGATTTGGATCATCATGCTTTCATTGTCATTTGTTGCTAGGTATTTTTTGATTTCCTCTTTGATTTCATCATTGATCCATTGGTTGTTTAGTAGCATATTATTTAGACTCCATGAGTTTGTGTGTTTTAGTTTTTTTTCTTGTAGTTGATATCTATTCTCATAGCGTTGTGTTCAGAAAAGATGCTTTATGTGATATCAATTTTCTGAAATTTACTGAGGCTCACTTTGTGGACCAGCAGGCGATTAATCCTGGAGAATGTTCTATGTGCACTTAAGAAGAATGTGTATTCTGCTGCTTTTGGATGGAGTGCTCTATAAATATCAGTCAAATCCATTTGATCTAATGTGTAATTTAGGCCTGTGTTTCCTTACTTGTTTTCTGTCTGGATAACCTGTCCATTGATGAAAGTGGAGAGTTAAAGTCCCCCACTATTTTTGTGTTACTGTTGATTTCTCCTTTTATGGTTGTTAGTATTTGCCTTATATATTTAAGTGCTCCTATGTTGGTGCATAAATATTTACAATTGTTATATTTTCTTCTTATATTGATCCCTTGATCATTATGTAGTGTCCTTCCTTGTCTCTTGTAACAGTTTTTAAGTCCATTTTGTCTGATATGCATATTGCTTCTCCAGGTTTCTTTTTGTTTTCATTTGCATGGAATACCTTTCCCCTCACTTTCAGTCTGTATGTGTCCCTAGATCTGAAGTGGGTCTCTTGTAGACAGCCTGTATATGGATATTGTTTTTGTATCCATTCATCCAGTCTATGTGGTTTGGTTGGAGCATTTAATCCATTTACATTTAAGGTAATTATCAATATGTATGTTCTTATTGCCATTTTGTTAATTGTGTTGGATTTGTTTTTGTAGATCTTTTTTCTTCCCTTCTTCTTGTTCTCTTCTTTTGTGATTTGATGACTAACTTTACTGTTGTGTTTGGATTGCTTTTTCTTTTTTTATAAATATATTTTTTAAATTAATTAATTTATTTATTTTGCTTTGCCAGGTCATAGTTGCAGCATGTGGGACCTTCATTGCCACGTGCATGATCTTCATTGTGGCATGTGGCATTTTTAGTTGCAGTATGTGGGATCTTTAGTTGCGGCAAGTGGGAATTTTAGTTGTGGCATGTGGGAACTTTAGTTGCAGCATGCGGGCTCCTTTAATTGTGGCTTGCGGGCTCTTAGTTGCGGCATGCAGAATCTAGTTCCCTGACCAGAGATTGAACTTGGCACCCCCGAATTGCAAGCATGGAATCTTAACCACTGGACCACCAAGGAAGTCCCTGCCTTTTCTTTTTTATGTGTGTATCTCTTGTAGATTTTTAGTTTGTGGTTACCATGAGGTTTTGATATAGCAGTGTATATATAAACAAGATAGTTTTAAATTGCTGATCTTTTCATTTCAAATGTATTTCCAATATCCTGCATTTGTGCTCTCTTCTTCCTGTGATTGCAGGTTTTGATATCATATTTGTGTGTATTTACTGTATGTTTGCCTCTACTGGTGAGGTTTTCCATTTGTAATTTTTTCATTTCTAGTTTTGGCCTTTTCTTTTCCCCTTAGAGAAGTTCCTTTAGGATTTGTTGCAAAGCTGGTCTGGTGGTGCTGAATTCTCTTAGCTTTTGCTTGTCTATAAAGCTTTTGATTTCTCCATCAAGTCTGAATGAGAGCCTTGCTGGGTAGAGTATTCTTGGTTGTAGGTTCTTCCCTTTCATCACCTTAAGTATATCTTGCCACTCCCTCCTGACCTGTAGAGTTTCTGCTGAAAAATCGGCTGATAACCTTATGGGAGTCCCTTGTATGTTATTTGTTGCTTTCCCCTTGCTGTGTTTAACTTTTTTTCTTTCTCCTTAGATTTTGTCAATTTGATTACTATGTGTCTCAGTGTTCCTCCTTGAGTTTATTCTGCCTGGTACTCTCTGCACTTCCTTGACTTCTGTGACTGTTTCCTTGCCCATGTTAGGGAAGTTTTCAACTCTTATCTCTTCAAATATTTTCTCAGCTTCTTTATCTCTCTTCTGTTTCTTGGACCCCTATAATATGAATGTTGGTGCATTTAATATTCCCCCAGAGGTCTCTTAGACTGTTTTTATTTCCTTTCATTCTTTTTTCTTTATTCTGTTCTGCAGCTGTGATATCCACCATTCTGTCTTTCATCTCACTTATCCAATGTTCTGCCTTAGTTATTCTGCTATTGATTCCTTCTAGTATATTTTTCCTTTCTGTTATTTGTATTGCTCATCTCTGTTTCTTTGTTCTTTAAATCTTCTTGCTCTGTGTTAAACATTTCTTGTATCTTCTCGATCTGTGCCTCTATTCTTTTCCCAAGATCTTGGATCATCTTCACTTTTTCTGGTAGATTGGCTATCTTCACTTCAGTTAGTTGTTCTTCTAGGGTTTTACCTTGTTCCTCTGTCTGGGACATATTCCTCTGTTGTCTCATTTCTGCAGGCTGTAGGAATGTATTTCTTCTTGTTTCTGCTCTCTGCCCTCTGGTGGCTGAGGCTGTCTCAGAGCCTGGTGAAGGCTCCCTGGTACTGGCTCCTGTCCACCTGCATGTTGAGCTGGGTCTTGTCTCTCTTGTGGGCAGGGCTGTGCTCAGGAAGACTTTAAGCAGCTGTCTGCTGATGGGTGGAGCTGTGTTCCTGCCCTGCTGGTTGTTTAGCCTGAGGGGTCCAAGCACTGGAACCTACAGGGTGTTGAGTGAGGCTAGGTCTTGGGGAGGGAATGGTGGCCTCCAGGAGGGCTCATGCCAATGAGCACTCCCCAGAAGTACCACTGCCAGTGTTTGTCCCTGCAGTGAATCACTGCCTCCCCATGCCTTCACAGGAGACCATTCAATCTTAGAAGGTAGGTCTGGCCCAGTATCTTATGAGGTTACTGCTTCTTTCTCTGGGTCCTGGTGTGCATGAGACCTTGTATGTGCCCTCTAAGATTGGAGTTTCTGTTTACCCCTGTCCTGTGGAATTTCTGCGATTGAACCCAATATCAAAGCCAGATTCTCTGGGGGCTCCTCTTCCCATTGCCAGGCCTCCAGTCTGAGAAGCCTGATGTGGAGCGCAGGACTTTTGCTCCTGTAGGAGAACTTCTGTGGAATAATTATATCCAGTTTGTGGGTCACCCATCCAGTGATTATGGGATTTGATTTTACTGCAGTTGTGCCCCTCCTACCTTCTCGTTTTGGCTTCTTCTTTGTCTTTGGATGTAGGGTATCTTTTTTGGTAGGTTTCAGTGCTGTTTGTTTATTTGTTTGTTTTCAATGGTTTTTCAACTGTTGTGATTTTGGTGTTTTTGTGAGAAGGCGTGAGCTCACATCCTTCTGCTCTGCCATCTTAAGCTGACTCCAGATTAAATCAAGAAAGTATGTTTTAAAAGTTCTCATCACGAGAAAAAAAGTGTAACTTTTTATGGTGGCAGATAGTAACTATACTTACTATGTAAATTATTTTATGGTGTATACAAATGTTGAATCATTTTGTTGTAACCTGAAACTAATGTAATGTTATATGTGAATTATACCTCAATAAAAGGAGAACAAATATAACGATATTAAGTTCTGAAACTTCAAGAATATTAAATTAAGATTTATAGTTTCTATTTAAATTACTATTTATTGATTATAGTCACATAACTCTTAAGAATTTTATAAATAGGTTGTGGCAGGCTTTGGATAATCTTCAGGTAATTTTCTTGGGAAAATTCCAAATATTTTGTACCTCAATAAAACATGGTGAAAAATAATTATGAAAGATAATTTAGTTTACTGCAAAATTAACTTAGAGTTTGTGGACCAAAGGGCTGGAATAATTTTGAAGGCAATTTGTCTTTGGCTTCTGTTATTCAGCACTTTTTTCTTCTTGTTTTCTCTTTCTCTCATTTTTTGGTTTCCTCTCCTGTTCCCACTAATCCATGCTAAAATGTTTAGTGGTTAATAAAAAAACTTAATTGTATATGTTTGTATTTGGTTAGGGCTTATGGAGGAGGGAATACCCAGCCCCATTGCTCTCCCATTTCCCACTCTCCATTCTTGTCTCAGAGACACCAGGTTTCCAAAGTCTCAGTAGCCTGTGAAACTTTTAAGGAATGATGCATCCATGTGTTCCCTGTGTGACAGCTACCTGGCTTCCACCAGGCTCACATGACCTCCAGTCATTTAAGAAAGTAACTGCTCTCTTGACCAACAGCTGGCTGCATCTTAATCTGACCTCTGCATCTATGTATGAACTTGAGTTACTTGACTTTTCTGTGCCCTAGTTTCTTTGTCAGTAAAAATAAGAATAAGAATTAGAACACTTGTCTAGCTCTTGATGATGCTATAGGATAAAATGACATAGTAGTTAGTTATTTAACATTGCTTTAGGATAAAAACACTTAAAAATGAGGTATTAGGAAATGGGCATCTCTCGTAACTACCCCTCTATAATGCTACTTGTAGTAACTTTCTGGTCTTAAGAATAAAACTACTAGATAAAGCAATGGAGGCTCAGAAAGGGGGAAGTGACTACTTGGGACAGCCCACATGCGAGTGTGTGGCAGGTGATGTCCAAACACAGCAACTTCACGACGTCCACAGAGCTTCTGTGCCAGGTGCTGATGGCTTCCCTGCTGTGTCCCTCCTCCACACCCGAGGGGTGTGTGTGTGTGTGTGTGACATATTGTGGGAAAAAGTGCTGTTGATCCCTGGGATGGGATTTCAGAGCCTCACCGTGGGATGCTTTGTCTGACCTGGATGACAGATATGACAGAGGTATGCGAAGGGCCATTCTATGCACGAACCTGATGGCAGAACCCAGAGTTGTGTCAAAACAAACTCTGAGCTTTGGATACAGTTGTCTTTTTTCTGGGTCACTGGTTGCCATCTGCCATCTGTCAGGGAAGAAGATTGAATCTGCGAGGGGACTTTTCTTAGCTGTGGTGGGTTGATGTTTGCCTGAGACTTGGGACCTCTCAATCTTGAAGCAGCTACTGAATCAGTCACAGGCCCGTGTGGGAGATAAGAGGCTTTTGCTTCAGACTGTTCAAACCCTTCACATCCTATTGATGTTTCCTGGGATGAATTCTGGTGCATGGCCTCTTAAGTAAAAGCATGGACTTTCTCTTGCAGGGGACTGCATTCCAGCAATTCTGAGCACTCAAGTAGGGAAGAGTGGGCAGAGGGGAGCTTTGGGCTCCTTTTAGGAACCAACACTTTCCTCCAAGCTTTATGGACCCCTAGGACTCAAGTCCAGAATGGCACTGGGTTCTTGTTATGTCCAGAATGTAAGGGTCTTCCCACCATCTATCTTGCTTTTAGCCAGAGCATTTACCCTTCCCTCCTCCTTCTACCCATCCCCAGGGTCACCTAAGTGTGTCAAAAGATTGTGACATCTCAAAATCGAGCTCTTTATTGGTCATTCTACAATAGGTTGGCAAGTGATAAAGGCAAATATACATTCAAATGAGTGCTTTTTTGCTATCAGTTGATATTAAAATGTGATTTTTCTCCTTAGCATGTTAATATGATAGATTATTGATAGGCTAGATTATTAATATGGTTGATTGACTTTCAAGTACTGAACCTACCTTGCGTCATTGGAAGAAACCCTTTTTAGTCCTGGCATGTAATTATTGTTATATATTGCTGAATTTTCGTTAATATTTTAAGAATTTTTGTATCTCTATTCATGAAGGAGGTCTGTAGTTTTCACTCTCTGAATTGTATTTGTCTGACTTTGGTATAAGGGTAATTTTGGTCTTAGAAAATGAATTGGGAAGCGTTCTGTTTTTTAGAAGAGATTGTATAGAACTGGTGTTAATTCTTATTTGAACAATTCAACATAGTACTGGAAGTCCTAGATCGCTCAAAGGCAAGAAAAGGAAATAAAAGGCATACAGATCATAAAGGAAAAGCTAAAACTATACCTATTTGCAGATGACATGATGGTCTACATGGACTGTCCCAAGGAATCTACAAAGAATAAAATCTCAGAACTAATAAGTGAGGACATCAAGGTCACAGGATACAAGAGCAACTTAAAAAAATCAACTGTATTTCTATAAAATAGCAATAAATACATGAAAAACAAAATTTAAATTACTATTTATTGATTATAGTCACATAACTCTTAAGAATTTTATAAATAGGTTGTGGCAGGCTTTGGATAATCTTCAGGTAATTTTCTTGGGAAAATTCCAAATATTTTGTACCTCAATAAAACATGGTGAAAAATAATTATGAAAGATAATTTAGTTTACTGCAAAATTAACTTAGAGTTTGTGGACCAAAGGGCTGGAATAATTTTGAAGGCAATTTGTCTTTGGCTTCTGTTATTCAGCACTTTTTTCTTCTTGTTTTCTCTTTCTCTCATTTTTTGGTTTCCTCTCCTGTTCCCACTAATCCATGCTAAAATGTTTAGTGGTTAATAAAAAAACTTAATTGTATATGTTTGTATTTGGTTAGGGCTTATGGAGGAGGGAATACCCAGCCCCATTGCTCTCCCATTTCCCACTCTCCATTCTTGTCTCAGAGACACCAGGTTTCCAAAGTCTCAGTAGCCTGTGAAACTTTTAAGGAATGATGCATCCATGTGTTCCCTGTGTGACAGCTACCTGGCTTCCACCAGGCTCACATGACCTCCAGTCATTTAAGAAAGTAACTGCTCTCTTGACCAACAGCTGGCTGCATCTTAATCTGACCTCTGCATCTATGTATGAACTTGAGTTACTTGACTTTTCTGTGCCCTAGTTTCTTTGTCAGTAAAAATAAGAATAAGAATTAGAACACTTGTCTAGCTCTTGATGATGCTATAGGATAAAATGACATAGTAGTTAGTTATTTAACATTGCTTTAGGATAAAAACACTTAAAAATGAGGTATTAGGAAATGGGCATCTCTCGTAACTACCCCTCTATAATGCTACTTGTAGTAACTTTCTGGTCTTAAGAATAAAACTACTAGATAAAGCAATGGAGGCTCAGAAAGGGGGAAGTGACTACTTGGGACAGCCCACATGCGAGTGTGTGGCAGGTGATGTCCAAACACAGCAACTTCACGACGTCCACAGAGCTTCTGTGCCAGGTGCTGATGGCTTCCCTGCTGTGTCCCTCCTCCACACCCGAGGGGTGTGTGTGTGTGTGTGTGACATATTGTGGGAAAAAGTGCTGTTGATCCCTGGGATGGGATTTCAGAGCCTCACCGTGGGATGCTTTGTCTGACCTGGATGACAGATATGACAGAGGTATGCGAAGGGCCATTCTATGCACGAACCTGATGGCAGAACCCAGAGTTGTGTCAAAACAAACTCTGAGCTTTGGATACAGTTGTCTTTTTTCTGGGTCACTGGTTGCCATCTGCCATCTGTCAGGGAAGAAGATTGAATCTGCGAGGGGACTTTTCTTAGCTGTGGTGGGTTGATGTTTGCCTGAGACTTGGGACCTCTCAATCTTGAAGCAGCTACTGAATCAGTCACAGGCCCGTGTGGGAGATAAGAGGCTTTTGCTTCAGACTGTTCAAACCCTTCACATCCTATTGATGTCTCCTGGGATGAATTCTGGTGCATGGCCTCTTAAGTAAAAGCATGGACTTTCTCTTGCAGGGGACTGCATTCCAGCAATTCTGAGCACTCAAGTAGGGAAGAGTGGGCAGAGGGGAGCTTTGGGCTCCTTTTAGGAACCAACACTTTCCTCCAAGCTTTATGGACCCCTAGGACTCAAGTCCAGAATGGCACTGGGTTCTTGTTATGTCCAGAATGTAAGGGTCTTCCCACCATCTATCTTGCTTTTAGCCAGAGCATTTACCCTTCCCTCCTCCTTCTACCCATCCCCAGGGTCACCTAAGTGTGTCAAAAGATTGTGACATCTCAAAATCGAGCTCTTTATTGGTCATTCTACAATAGGTTGGCAAGTGATAAAGGCAAATATACATTCAAATGAGTGCTTTTTTGCTATCAGTTGATATTAAAATGTGATTTTTCTCCTTAGCATGTTAATATGATAGATTATTGATAGGCTAGATTATTAATATGGTTGATTGACTTTCAAGTACTGAACCTACCTTGCGTCATTGGAAGAAACCCTTTTTAGTCCTGGCATGTAATTATTGTTATATATTGCTGAATTTTCGTTAATATTTTAAGAATTTTTGTATCTCTATTCATGAAGGAGGTCTGTAGTTTTCACTCTCTGAATTGTATTTGTCTGACTTTGGTATAAGGGTAATTTTGGTCTTAGAAAATGAATTGGGAAGCGTTCTGTTTTTTAGAAGAGATTGTATAGAACTGGTGTTAATTCTTATTTGAACAATTCAACATAGTACTGGAAGTCCTAGATCGCTCAAAGGCAAGAAAAGGAAATAAAAGGCATACAGATCATAAAGGAAAAGCTAAAACTATACCTATTTGCAGATGACATGATGGTCTACATGGACTGTCCCAAGGAATCTACAAAGAATAAAATCTCAGAACTAATAAGTGAGGACATCAAGGTCACAGGATACAAGAGCAACTTAAAAAAATCAACTGTATTTCTATAAAATAGCAATAAATACATGAAAAACAAACAAACAAAAAAGAATAAAACTACTTAAGAAATATACCATATACTATATACCATTTTCCAAGTAAAAGTTAACAGAAATCCAGTGAACTGATAGAATTCCTTAAACACCTGAGGTCATTAAAAATATTAACATAAATGGATAAAAATCTATTAATGCTTGCTTTCTTTATTTGATGGTTTATATTATTTTATTATAAATAAAAAAGATTTTTATTTTCATGTTTCACGTTTATTTTCATGTTTCAGGTTTTATTTTCATGTTTTCCCCACTTTATCTAATTAGTTGAGAAATCCTTTGGATTTTTCACTTTAAGTGCCATTTTCCCTTCCTTTTTCATTGTCACAGTTCTATAGGTCTTTATTATTTACTCCATGGACTATAGCTGCCGAGTAGAAAGTTGGTAGGAATCTTTAAGGAGACTTCATGTTAAAGCAGTATGGACATTATTCATCTAGGTCTAGAAGTGAATTTTTTTCCAGCACTTAAACCCACATTTTCTGGACCTTCACGTTTGTTGAGACAAAGACTGAATATTTCAATTTTTAAAAGATGTGATTAGTAACCATAAAGCCATACAGGCCTTTCTATTTCGAAGATATAAGGCCATTTATCTCACTTTCCTTGCTTCCCATTTCTTCCTTGAGGATGAGACTCTGCTTGTTTTCCATTTCTATTGAAAACTGTTACTACTCATTCTGTCCTTTGCAGTTCTATTTTTTATAAATCTGGCTGAAAATTGGCCAAGTCATCTCATCTGCATCCCCTTCCTAGCTACATCCAAAGAGAAGTACACAATCCATTTTTATTATGAAGTTTTATTATAATCACTTTTGGGAACAAAAAGTTAAAAAAAATAAAACATAGGCAGTTAATTTCTGCAAGCAATTGTTGGATGGTTATAATATGTCAGACGCTGTGCTAGCTCTTGGGATATAAAGATGGATAAGGTCTTAAATAGATCACATTCTGGTAGGGAACATTGCAGCTCTTGAAGAAATTACAGTCTGGTAGATGAATTATAAATACCTAGTAAAATTCTAATATTCACTGTCCCTCTTCTTCAGTTTCTGCTTCACTTTGGATAGTAGCTAAAAGCTCATCCGGATTTTTGCTTTCTACTTATTTTTCTGCCCATGGAGTCCATTAAATATCCCTGTTAGCTTTCCTTAGACTTGTCTACGTATGAAGGGCACAGTGGCTCCTTCTTCCACAAAGCTTCCCAGCTTTGGAACCTGAGGAACAGATTGAAAAGAATAATATCTTAACCTCAACTGGGTATTTTCCCCAACTGTAAGGTCCTCTGGATGGGCTGATATCCATCTCTTGAGGACTCTGCCCAGCCCAGATTTGCTACCTTCTGAATATTCCCTCACATCATGTTATTTTTCTCAAGCATCAAAAATACTTAATAAACTTGCACAAATTATGATTATAACCCTGGCCTAGAAATCTGAGCTATCTTGGTAAAGCTTTGTTTTGTCATTGAATCCACCTGACTATATTTCTATTTGAGACAGCTGGGGTGGTCTTGATTGGCGTATGCCACTTTGCCATGCCCAGGACTGTAAATGCAAGGTGAAAAGCCAGCAAGATTTGGTCAGGAGGGGCATCCTCCACAGATGTAGTTTTCCTACCTAGCAAACAGTGTCTCAGCCTTAACCCAGCCTCCAATATCCTGCCTTATCATGGCGTGTCATGGCCATGACAGATTTGTTTCTTTAAAAAAAGTAATCTTACATGTATTTCCCTTTTCAAGAAAGAGTGCACTCCATCCCCTACCAAAAGCAATATGGTAGTATCCATTTTTATCACATCTTGTAATTGCAAAGATTCAAAAATTACAATCAAACATGTTTCCTTGAAATGACTCTGGACTATAAAAAAAGAAGATATCACAGCTTGTAACAGGGAGGCAAGTTTAATGTTAGGGAGCCATTTTCCTATGTTTTTAATAACTACTGAAGAGAAAGTAAAGGTTTTAATTTTGAAGTAAGGCTGGCACTTGAACAGAAACACATAAATCTTACTTGGGGTTGGAATGGAAGTTCCATTTTGGACACTACAAATGACAGTGCCTGCTGTTGTCAGAAAAGAAAAAAAAAACTTAATAAACAAACTGTGAATGATGATACTGCAGGTTTCTTTTATCATTTTGAGT
>NW_006776922.1:26002-34532 GCF_000442215.2 Lipotes vexillifer | reverse complement strand
TTCCCTACAAACTCCCATAGTTCACTATTATAACTTAATTACTGCATCTTATAAATACATTTGAAGCTATCATTGTTATTTAAGTGGATCATATAAAGTTTCATGTAATTAACACATTTGCTTCTAAGAAATGTGTGGTCTAAGTCAAGACAAAATATTTTCCTTTACTTATGATGTTTTACAGGTAGTTAACCTGTATACTAGTAACCTAGCAAGTGGGAAAGATTCATAGAAAGCTTTTCTGAAGACTCTCACCCAAATTGGAAAATTAATGTTTTAAAAATAAATGTAACAGGAAGAGATATCTTGAGGCAGAGACAAGATGGCAGAGTATAAGGACTTGAGCTCACCTCCGTTCATGAAAACACCAAAATCACAACTGCTGAACAACCATCAACAAAAAAGACTGGAACCTACCAAAAAAGATATTCTACATCCACAGACAAGTAAGAAGCTGCCACAGCAAGACAGTAAGAGGGGCACATGTGTGATACAATCAAATCCCATACCTGCCAGGTGGGTGACCCACAAACTGGAAAATAACTATATCTTAGAGGTTCTCCCACAAGAGTGAGAGTTCTGAGCCCCATGTCAGGCTCCCCAGTCTGGGGGTCTGGAATCGTGAAGAGGAGCCCCCAGAGCATTTGTCTTTGAAGGCCAGTGGGGCATGATTACAGGAAATTCACAGGGCTGGGGGAAACAAACTCCACTTTTGGAGGATGCACACAAGGTCTCGTGCAAACCAGGGCCCAGGGACAAGGCAGTGATGTTATAGAAGCCTGGGCCAGACCTACCAGCTGGTGTTGGATGGTCTCCTAGGGAGGCAGGGGGTGGCTGTGACTCACCGTGGGGACAAGGACACTGGTGGTGGAGGTAAAATGTAAAAGCTCATTGGTGTGAGCTCTCCTGCAGGTGGTCATTTTTACATCAAGACCTGGCCCCACCCAACAGCCAACAGATTCCAGTGCTGGGACACCTAAGGCCAAACAACCAAGAGGGTGGAAACACAGCTCCACACATAGCAGACAGGCTTCCAAAAGACTGAGCCCACAGCAGCCTCAAAACACACCCTTTCACACGGCCATGCCCACGAGAAGGACAAGACCCAGCTCCACAACCAGTGGGCAGGCACTAGTCGATCCTACCAGGAAGCCTGCACAAGCCTCTTAGACCAATTTCACCCACCAGGGGGCAGACACCGGAAACAAGCACAACTATGATCCTGCAGCCTGAGGAGCAGAGACTGCAAACACAGAAAATTAGACAAATTGAGATGGCAGAGGAATATGTTCCAGACAAAGGAAAAAGACAAAGCCCAGAAGAACAGCTAAGTGAAGTGGAGACAGGCAATCTATGCAATACCTGGAAAAGGATTCAGAGTAATGATAGGAAAGATGATCCAAGATCTTAGAAAAGAATGAAGGCACAGAAAGAGAAGATACAAGAAAAGCTTAAAAAGAGCTAAATGATATAAAGAATAAACAAAGTTGAATAATACAATATTTGAAATGAAAAATATGCTAGCAGGAATCAATAGCAGTTTTTTTTTCTTTTAGTTGATTTCTAATCTCAGAAAAGATGCTTGGTGTGATTTCAATTTTCTAAATTTATCAAGGCTTGCTTTGTGGCCCAGCCTGTGATCTATCCTGAAGAATGTTACATGTACTCTTGAGAAGAATGTGTATTCTGCTGCTTTCTGATGGAATGCATTATAAACATCAGTTAAGTTTATCTGGTGTAATGTGTAATTTAAGTCCTGTGTTTCCTTATTGATTTTCTTTCTAGATCATCTGTCCATTGATGAAAGTGGGGTGTTAAATCCCCCACTATTATTTTGTTACTGTCAACTTCTCCTTTTATTTATGTTAACACTTGCCTTATATATTGAGGTGCTCCTATGCTGGGTGCATGTATATTTATGATTGTTTGTTATATCTTCTTCTTGGATTGATCCTTTGACCATTATGTAACGTCCAACTTTGTCTCTAGTATTGTTACTCCAGCTTCCTTTTGATTTCCATTTGCATAGAATATCTTTTTGCACCCCCTCACTTTCGGTCTGTATGTGTCCCTAGATCTTAAGTGGGCCTCTTGTAGGCAGCCTATCTATATGTCTTGTTTTTGTATCCATTAAACCAGTCTATGTCTTTTTGTTGGTGCATTTAATACATTTATATTTAAGGAAATTATCAATATGTATGTTCTTATTGCCTTTTTGTTAATTGTTTAGTATTTGTTTTGTAGGTATTTTTTCTTCCTTTCCTGTGTTTTTCTCTTTTCTTGTGATTTGATGACTATCTCTAGTGTTGTGTTTGTATTCCTTTTTCATTTTTGTGTGTATATCTATTATAGATATTGGTTTGTGGTTACCAGAGGATTAGTTTTTAACATCTTTATTGGAGTATAATTATTTTACACTTGTGTGTTAGTTTCTGCTGTATAACAAAGTGAATCAGCTATACGTATACATATATACCCAGATAACCCCTCCCTCTTACATCTCCTTCCCATCCTCCCTATCCCACCACTCTAGTTGGTCACAAAGCACAGAGCTGATCTCCCTGCGCTATGTGGCTGCTTCCCACTAGATATCTATTTTACATTTCATAGTGAATATATGTCAATGCCACTCTCTCACTTTGTCCAAGCTCACCATTCCCCCTTCACTTGCCCTCAAGTCCATTCTCTACATCTGTGTCATTTTTCCTGTCCTGCCCCTAGGTTCCTTGGAACCTTTTTTTTTTTTTTTAAGATTCCATATATATGTCTTAGCATACAGTATTTGTTTTTCTCTTTCTGACTTACTTCACTCTATATTCTGTATCACAGACTCTACATCCATCCAATTCACTACAAATAACTCAATTTCGTTTCTTTATGTAGCTTAGTAATATTCTATTGTACATGTGTGCCACATCTTCTTTATCCATTCATAGTTGATGGACACTTAGGTTGCTTCCATGTCCTGGCTATTGTAAATAGTGCTGCAATGAATATTGTGGCACATGACTCTTTTTGAATTATGGTTTTCTCAGGGTATACGCCCAATAGTGGGATTGCTGGGTCATATGGTAATCTATTTACAGATTTTAAAGGAGCCACCGTATTGTTCTCCATAGTGGCTGTATCAACTTATATTCCTACAAACAGTGCAAGAGGGTTCCCTTTTCTCCAAACCCTCTCCAGCATTTATTGTTTGTAGATATTTTTATGATGGCCATTCTGATTGTTGAGAGGTGATACCTCATTGTAGTTTTGATTTGCATTTCTCTAATGATTAGTGATGTTGATTACCCTTTTATATGTTTGTTAGCAAGCTGTATATCTTCTTTGGAGAAATGTCTAGGTCTTCTACCCAATTTTGGATTGGGTTGTTTGTTTTTTTGATATTGAGCTGCATGAACTGTTTATATATTTTGCAGATCAATCCTTTCCCTGTTGATTCATTTGCAAATATTTTCTCCCATTCTGAGGGTTGTCTTTTCATCTCGTTTCTAGTTTCCTTTACTTTGCAAAAGGTTTTACATTTCTTTAGGTCCATTTGTTTATGTTTGTCTTTATTTCCATTACTCTAGGAGGTGGATCAAAAAATATCTTGCTGTGATTTATGTTAAAGAGTGTTCTTCCTAAGTTTTCCTCTAGGATTTTATAGTGTCTAGTCTCACATTTATGTCTCTAATCCATTTTGAGTTTATTTTTGTGTATGGTGTTAGGGAGTGTTCTAATTTAATTCTTTTACATGTAGCTGTCCAGTTTTCCCAGAACCACTTATTGAAGAGATGGTCTTTTCTCCATTTTATATCCTTGCCTGCTTTATCATAGATTAGTTTATCATAGGTGCATGGGTTTATCTCTGGGCTTTCTGTGCTGTCCCATTGGTCTATATTTCTGTTTTTTTGTGCCAGTACCATATTGTCTTGCTTACTGTAGCTTTGTAGTATAGTCTGAAGTCAGGGAGCCTGATTACTCCAGCTCCATTTTTCTTTCACAATCTTGCTTTGGCTATTCGGGGTCTTTGGTGATTCCATACAAATTGTGAAATTTTTTGTTCTAGTTCTGTGAAAAATTCCATTGGTAGTTTGATAGGGATGGTATTGAATGTGTAGATTTCTTTGGGTAGTATAGGCATTTTCACATTGTTGATTCTTCCAATCCAAGAACATGGTATATCTCTCCATCTGTTTGTATCACCTTTAATTTCTTTCAACAGTGTCCTATAGCTTTCTGCATACAGGTCTTTTTTCTCCTTAGGTAGGTTTATACCTAGGTATTTTATTTTTTTGTTGCAATGGTAAATGTGTTTCCTTAATTTCACTTTCAGATGTTTCATCATTAGTGTTTAGGAATGCAAGAGATTTCTGTGCATAAATTTTGTATCCTGCTACTTTACAAAATTCATTGATTAGCTCTAGTAGTTTTCTGGCAGCATATTTAGGATTCTCTATGTATAGTATCATGCCATTTGCAACCAGTGACAGCTTTACTCTTTTTTTCTTATTTTGATTCCTTTTATTTCTTTTTCTTCTTTCATTGCTGTGGCTAAAACTTCCAAAACTATGTTGAATAATAGTGGTGAGAGTAAGCAACCTTGTCTTGTTCCTGGTCTTAGTGGAAATGGTTTCAGTTTTTCACCATTGACGGCGATGTTGGCTGTGGGTTTGTCATATACGGCCTTTATTATGTTGAGGTAAGTTCCCTCTATGGCTACTCTCTGTAGGGGTTTTATCTTAAATGGGTGTTGAATTTTGTTGAAATCTGTTTCTGCAACTATTGCAACGATCATATGTTTTTTTTGTTTGTTTTTTGTTTGTTTTTTGCCGTACGCAGGCCTCTCACTGTTGTGGCCTCTCCCATTGCCGAGCACAGGCTCCAGATGCGCAGGCTCAGCAGCCATGGCTCACGGGCCCAGCCGCTCTGCGGCATGTGGGATCTTCCTGGACCGGGGCACGAACCCACGTCCCCTGCATCGGCAGGCGGACTCTCAACCACTGCGCCACCAGGGAAGCCCGATCATATGGTTTTTAATCCTTCAATGTTTAATATGGTGTATCATATTGATTGATTTGTGTATGTTGAAGAATCCTTGAATTCCTGGGATAAACCCCACTTGATCATGGTGTATAATACTTTTAATGTGCTGTTGTATTCTGTTTGCTAGTATTTTGTTGAGGATTTTTTCATCTATGTTCATCAGTGATATTGGCCTGTAGTTTTCTTTCTTTGTGACATCTTTGTCTGATTTTGGTATCAGGGTGATGGTGGCCTTGTAGAATGAGTTTGGGAGTGTTCCCCTCTGGTATAAGAGTTTGAGAAGGATAGGTGTTAGCTCTTCTCTAAATGTTGGCTAGAAGTCGCATGTTAAGCCATCTGGTCCTGGGCTTTTGTTTGTTGGAAGATTTTTAATAACAGTCTCAATTTCAGTGCTGTGGTTGGTCTGTTTATATTTTCTATTTCTTCCTGGTTCAGTCTCAGAAGGTTGTGTTTTTCTACGAACTTGTCCATTTCTTCCAGGTTATCCATTTTATTGGTCTAGAGTTGCTTGTAGTCATCTCTCATGATCCTTTGTATTTCTGCAGTGTCAGGTGTTCCTTCTCCTTTTTCATTTCTAATTCTATTGATTTGAGTCTTCTCCCTTTTTTTCTTGATAAGTCTGGCTAATGGTTTATGAATTTTGTTTATCTTCTCAAAGAACCAGCTTTTAGTTTTATTGATCTTTGCTATTGTTTCCTTCATTTCTGTTTCATTTGTTTATGGTCTGATCTTTATTATTTCTTTCCTTTTGCTAACTTTGGGCTTTTTTTTCCCTTCTTTCTCTAATTGCTTTAGGTGTAAGGTTAGGTTGTTTATTTGAGATGCTTCTTGTTTCTTGAGGTACGAGTGTATTGCTATAAACTTCCCTCTTAGAACTGCTTTTGCTGCATCCCATAGGTTTTGGACCATCATGTTTTCCTTGTCATTTGTTTCTAGGTACTTTTGATTTCCTCTTTGATTCCTTCAGTGATCTCTTTGTTCCTTAGTAGTGTATTGTTTAGCCTCCATGTGTTTGTATTTGTTATGGATTTTTTCCTGTAACTGGTATTCAGTCTCATAGCATTGTGTTCAGAAAAGATAATTGATATGATTTCAATTTTCTTAAATTTACCAAGGCTTGATTTGTGACCCAAGATATGATCTATCCTGGAGAATGTTCAATGAGCATTTGAGAAGAAAGTATATTCTCTTGTTTTGGGATGGAATGTCCTAGAAATATCAGTTAAGTCTATCTTGTTAAATGTGTCATTTAAAGCTGTGTTTCCTTTTGAATGATATATCCATTGTTGAAAGTGGTATGTTAATATCCCCTACTGTGATTGTGTGACTGTCGATTTCCCCTTTCATGGCAGTTAGCATTTGCCTTATGTATTGAGGTGCTCTTATGTTAGGTACATAAATATTTACAATTGTTATATCTTCTTTTGGATTGATCCCTTTATCATTTTGTAGTGTCCTTTATCTCTTGTAATAGTCTTTATTGTAAAGTCTGTTTTGTCTGATAAAAGAATTGCTACTCCAACTTTCTTTTAATTTCCGTTTGCATGGAAAATCATTTTCCATCCCCTAACTTTCAGTCCATACGTTTCCCTAGGTCTGAAGTGGGTCTCTTGTAGACAGCATGTATATGGGTCTTGTTCTTGTATCCATTTAGCCAGTCTATGTCTTTTGGTTGGGGCATTTAATCCATTTTCATTTAAGGTAGTTATCCATATGTATGTTCCTATTCCCATTTTCTTAATTGTTTTGGGTCTGTTATTGTAGGTCTTTTCCTTCTCTTGTGTCTCCTGCCTAGAGAAGTTCCTTTAGCATTTGTTGTAAAGCTGGTTTGGTGGTGCTGAATTCTCTTAGCTTTTGCTTGTCTGTAAAGGTTTTAATTTCTCCATCAAATCTGAATGAGATCCTTGCTGGGTTGAGTAATCATGGTTGTTGATTTTTCCCTTTCATCACTTTAAATATGTCCTGTCAGTCCTTTCTGGCTTGAAGAGTTTCTGCTGAAAGATCAGCTGTTTACATCATGGGGATTCCCTTGTATGTTATGTGTTGTTTTTCCCTTGCTGCTTTTAATATGTTTTCTTTGTATTTAATTTTTGATGGTTTGATCAATATGTGTCTCGGCATGTTTCTTCTTGGATTTATCCTGTATGGGACTCTCGGATCTTCCTGGAGTTGATTAACTATTTCCTTTCCCATATTAGGGAACTTTTCAACTATAATCTCTTCAAATATTTTCTCAGTCCATTTCTTGTTCTCTTCTTCTTCTGGAATCCCTATCATTCGAACGTTGGTGCGTTTAATGTTGTCCCAGAGGTCTCTGAGACTGTCCTCAATTCTTTTCATTCTTTTTTCTTTATTCTGCTCTGTGGTAGTTATTTCCACTATGTTATCTTTCAGGTCACTTAACTGTTCTTCTGCCTCAGTTATTCTACTCTTTATTCCTTCTAGAGAATTTTTAATTTAATTTATTTTGTTGTTCATCATTGTGTATTTGCTCTTTAGTTTTTCTAGGTCCTTGTTATAATTTTTTTTTTCTCCATTCTATTTCGAAGATTTTGGATCATCTTTACTCTCATTACTCTGAACTCTTTTTCAGGTAGACTGATTTTTTTCTCTTCATTTGTTTGGTCTGGGGGGGTTTTACCTTGCTCCTTCCTTTGCTGTGTATTTTTCTGTCTTCTCGTTTTGCTTAACTTACTGTGTTTGGTTTCTCCTTTTCACATGCTGCAGGGTTTTAGATCCCATTATTTTTGGTGTCTGCCCCCAGTGGGTCAGTTTGGTTCAGTGGGTTGTGTAGGCTTCCTTGTTCAGGGGACTGGTGCCTGTGTTCTGGTGGATGAGGCTGGATCTTGTTTTTCTCGTGGGAAGGTTCACGTTCAGTGGTGTGTTTTCATGTGTCTGTGACCTTATTATAATTTTATTCATCCTCTCTGCTAATAGTTAGGGTTGTGTTCATGTCTTGCTAGTTGTTTTGCGTAGGGTGTCCAGCACTGTAGCTTGCTTGTTGTTGAGTGGAGCTGGGTCTTAGCATTGAGATAGAGATCTCTGGGAGAGCTTTTGCCATTTGATATTACATGGAGCCTGGAGGTCTCTGGTGGACCAATATCCTGAACTAAGCTCTCCCACCTCATAGGCACAGGCTTGACACCCCATCAGAGCACCAAAACCCTTTCAACCACATGGCTCAGATGAAAAGGGAGAAAAAAAGAAAGAAAGAAAAAAAAAAGTAAAATTAAATTAAATTAAAAGTTATTAAAATAAAACAATTTAATTATTAAAAATAAAAGAAATTAACAAGTAATAAATAAAGAAAAAAGAGAGCAACCAAACCAGAAAACTAATCTACCAGTAATAACAAGTGCTAAAAGATATACAGAAAAAAAAAAAAAGACCAGACAGAACCCTAGGACAAACGGAAAAAGCAAAGCTATACTGACAAAATCACACAAGGAAACCTACATATACACACTCACAAAAAGAGAAAAAGGAAATATATATATAT
>NW_006776922.1:0-23718 GCF_000442215.2 Lipotes vexillifer | reverse complement strand
ATATATATATATATATATATATATATATATATATACAGTAAAAAAAAAACAGGAAGAGAACAACCAACTTAATAAACAAATCTAGCAATGATAATAAACTCTAAATACTAAACTACAATAACATAAAACCAGAAACAAATTAGATGCAGAAAGCAAACCCCAAATCTACAGTTGCTTCCAAGATCCACCACCTCAATTTTGGGATGATTCATTGTCTATTCACATATTCTAGAGATTCAGGGAACATCAAGTTGTTTGTGGAGCTTTAATCCACTACTCCTGAGGCTGCTGGGAGAAATTTCCCTTTCTCTTCTTTGCACAGTTCCTGGGGTTCAGCTTTGGATTTGGCCCTGCCTCTGCATGTAGGTCACCTGAGGGCATCTGTTCCTGCCCAGACTGGATATGGTTAAGGGAACAGCTTATTATGGGGCTCTGGCTCATTCAGGCCATGGCTAGGGAGAGGTACAGAATGTGGGGCAAGCCCGTGGCAGCAGAGGCCAACATGACATTGCAACCACCTGAGGCATGCCATGTGTTCTCCCAGGGAAGTTGTCCCTGAATCACGGGACCCTTGCAGTGGTGGGCTGCACAGGCTCCCGGGAGGGGCAGTGTGTTTAGTGACTTGTGCTTGCACACAGGCTTGTTGGTGGCCTCAGCAGCGGCCTTAGCATTTCATGCCCATCTCTGGTTTCCACACTGATAGCCACGGCTCGCACCCACCTCTGGAGCTCATTTAGGCGGTGCTCTGAATCCCCTCTCTTTGTGCCCCCTTAAACAATGGTCTCTTGCCTCTTAGACAGTTTCAGACATTTTCCCAGACTCCCTCCCAGCTTGCTGTGGTGAAGTAACCCCCTTCAGGCTGTGTTCCTGCAGCCAACCCCAGTCCTCTCCCTGGGATCTGACCTCCGAAGCTGGAGCCTCAGCTCCAAGCCCCCACCCACCCCAGTAGGTGAGCAGACAAGCCTGGTGAGTGCTGGCCGGCACCAATACTCTGTGCGGGAGTCTCTCCGCTTTGCCCTCTGCACACCAATTGCTGCACTCTCCTCAGTGGCTCCAAATCTTCCCCCACCACCATCCGCAGTATCCGCCAGTGAAGGGGTTTCCTAGTGTGTGGAAACTTTTCTTCCTTCTTGGCTCCCTCCCAGGGGTGCATGTCCTGTCCCTATTCTTTTGTCTCTGTTTCTTTTATTTTCTTTTGCCCGACCCATGTATGTGGGCATTTTCTTGCCTTTTGGGAAGTCTGAGGTCTTCTTCCAGCATTCAGTAGGTGTTCTGTAGGAGTTTCTCCACATGTAGATGTATTTCTGATGTATTTGTGGGGAGGAAGGTGCTCTCCATGTCTTACTCCTCCTCCATTTGGAAGGTCTCTCTACATATACTTTTCTTATGAAAAAGAAGATGGAAAAATTGATATATCTTTACAGTTACAGGTATACTTGTTTATTATTCATCTCTCCTAGTTGAATGTATAAGGAGCTTATCTGTATTGTTCACTGTCAAATCCTCAGTGTCTGAATTATTATTTAGCATATTGTAAATGCATATTTTATTGGGGTTGAATGAATGTTTATAGATATGTTGGCAGTTAGAAAGGAAAAACTGAAAGTGCCTTACATCTATTACATTCTAAACTTATACATCTGTCCCATTGGTGGTATTTCCTATGGTTCTTAAGGCTGGAGTCACAATTGGCTGTTCAGCAGCTCCTAGAAATTTTACAAATTGTGGCAAAACTCTTGTTGTTTTGACTATGTCAGTTAGTTCATTGAACCATCAGTAAGGTAGGACAGCTCAGCAAATATCTCTAAATACTTCTCAACAGTCATGATGCAAAAGTAGGAAGAATTTGCTTAATAGCATCTAAAGCGGGAATAGCATAATATTATAATAAACATTTGAAAGTGTCCAGATTAGACTATATAAATAACCATGTGCTAAAGATGGAAAATCAATAACTATCAATACAAGTAGAATTAACGAAGTGTTTATTTTGCCATTCTTGATAATGAAATCATTGGAAGCCAACCATTACCTGCAATGTTTCTGAGAGCCTGTACAGCTTTTTCACTGTTGTGTGAATGGAGAGTAGACAAGACAGCAATTAATGATGATATAGTACCTTTATCTACCACAGTCTATTCTGGTTTCCCAAAATTTATATTAGCAAGTACACCTAAGCAGATTAAAATTCAATAGTACTACAATCAGAGATAGGTACACATTTTTTAATCAAACCAGCTCAGATTATGTTGTCTATGGAAGGCTTTTTTCCCACACAAATAATTTTCCAGCAACTTGAGTAGCTTGGAATTGACTTTCCAAATTATTGCTGTTTGTGTCTTTCCCAGTGTCATCAACAGAACGATTTACAAAGACCTAGTTGCTATGAATTACCTGTAGTAGAGAAGTAGCAGCATCAGGAAAAGAACTTACCTTTCTTCTTTTCAGCATCTGGTCATTTTTCTTAGCTTTTCTCTTTTCATTATAACTTCTATACACTACTGTCTCATTTCTGTTCTGTGTTTCCCTTTGTTTTCCAAACTGTTAAGGTGGGCAGTTAGCTAATTAGCATTCTTATTGGTGTACATGTTATTAGACAATAGGAGAAAGCTAGAAGATAATTGTGGATCTGGTTCAGATTTTATGAGTAGCAGCATCTGTGTTTACAGGCTTCAAGTTAATACACCCTGGATAACTGAAAAATTATACTTTTAAATTATAAACTATAAAGGTGTTCGGAGATTGTTTTTATGATATATAGAAAATTGATAAAAACCTCTATCCTTTTATGGTGGGAAAACACATACATCTCTAGTTAAAGAGGAGCTCGTTTAAAGAAAAATAATATCTTCAAAGAGGGGAAAAGTAAGTTGGACAGTATTCTGTATTCAAATCTATGGTAGAATGATTGTAGAATTATTTTATTTTTAAATGGTAAATTAGAGGTTTAGGGAGAAGGGCTTTAGATTCAGCTAGAATTATATCCATTATTTCCTGTTCTTTCTACCATGCTTGTCCTTTTTCAAAATAATAGTAATAAGGGTGGTTAGTATTTATTATAAACTGATCATTATTAATGAGAGAAAATTGCATTCCCATTCTTCTTATAATTTTAACATTGAAATACACATAAAAACAAATTCATATAAACAAACTGTGGATGTTGTTTTCCCTGGCTTATAAGCAAAGTAAAACTTAAAATGAGTAGGCAAGGTATAATTAAGATTTAAGTTACTAAATGGCAGCCTAACCCTCTCAGAGAGGTTTTCCTAGTTATAAAAAGAGCTTGGTTTCTAAATTGAAGATAAAACGTAATCAGTGTTAACAAAATTAGCCCCCCATCCCTGGTATTTTGTAAATAACCCATCCCTTTCTTTATTTCCTAGTGGTGTTTCACTGGATTGTCCTTACGTTTGAATTTGAGGAAATGTCAGCAAGTTTCTTGCTCCACTTGGTCTGCAGCTTCTATATGCAAGCTTTTGGGAAGGTGCAAAATCTACTTTTTAAAGGCAATTTAATCTTACTATTTTACAATTCTTGTTCACAACTACTATATTTTGGGCCTTAAAACTATCCTTGCTGGAAAATAAGAACATATTTTATGAACTGATGATTTTCACTCCATGGGGGAAATCATTCTAACGATTTTTGAATGCTAGCTATAAAATCTAGAATTTTTAAAAATAGAAAATATCAAATATTTTTTAACTTTTTCGTGTTGAGCAGGATCATCATTATTAGCATGCATTATTTGTCTTTTCTGGTGTCTCTCTTCTTTCATACATGTCGCTTGTCATTGTCTTCTACCCACTTCTAGTTTGTTTTGTCTAACTTAGCACTTACCAGGAAAAAGGATAAAAACTTTTAAGAGTTGTGTGTTAATAAAGGCTAATCAGCTTGAATGAGAAGTTTTGTAATAATATGAAGGGCTCCTTTGTATTAATAATAATAATAGTAATAATAATGATAGTTGCCATTTATTAAGCAATATTATGTTTCAGACTCATCCCCATCCCCAATAGGATACCACTCTGTGTTTGATTTATTCTTTTTTATGTATGTTTTCTTGTAACTTTTGTGTATACATTTATTTTAAAATTTGTATAACTTGTACCATATTAATTCAGTGCTTACGATGCAACTAATATTTAAGACACTAGAGATACAGCAGTAAGCAAAACAAAATTATAATAATTATAGCAATCTAGATGAAAATATATATCTCATTCTGTTTCTCCTTTTCTTACTCAGCACTGTTTTAATATCTTACTCAGCACTGTTTTTAATATGTATCCATGTTTCCATGGGTATACCTAGTCATTTGCTTTGCCTGCTGCCTAATATTCCATACTCTGAATCTACCACATTTGATTTATTCACTCTTTCAGTGATATACACTTAGTTTGCTTCTAATACCCCAACATTACAAATAACTCTGCAATGAACATCCTCGTGCATGCATCCCTACTATGTGAATGAGGGCTGCTATCTTGCCCAACCACCCCCAATTCTTTTTTTTTTTTTAACATCTTTATTGGGGTATAACTGCTTTACAGTGGTGTGTTAGGTTCTGCTTTATAACAAAGGGAATGAGTTATACATATACATATGTTCCAATATCTCTTCCCACTTCGTCTCCCTCCCTCCCACCCTCCCTATCCCACCCCTCCAGGCAGTCACAAAGCACTGAGCCGGTTTCCCTGTGCCATGCGTCTGCTTCCCACTGGCTACCTACCTTACGTTTGTTAGTATATATATGTCCATGTCTCTCTCTCGCCCTATCACAGCTCACCCTTCCCCCTCCCCATATCCTCAAGTCTGTTCTCCAGTAGGTCTGTGTCTTTATTCCTGTTTTACCCCTAGGTTCTTCATGACATTTTTTTCCCTTAAATTCCGTATATATGTGTTAGCATACGGTATTTGTCTTTTTCTTTCTGACTGACTTCACTCTGTATGACAGACTCTAGATCTATCCACCTCATTACAAATAGCTCAATTTCGTTTCTTTTTATGGCTGAGTAATATTCCATTGTATATATGTGCCACATCTTCTTTATCCATTCATCCGACGATGGGCACTTAGGTTGTTTCCATCTCCGGGCTATTGTAAATAGAGCTGCAATGAACATTTTGGTACATGGCTCTTTTTGAATTTTGGTTTCCTCAGGGTATATGTCCAGTAGTGGGATTGCTGGGTCATATGGTAGTTCTATTTGTAGTATTTTAAGGAACCTCCATACTGTTCTCCATAGTGGCTGAACCAATTCACATTCCCACCAGCAGTGCAAGAGTGTTCCCTTTTCTCCACACCCTCTCCAGCATTCATCGTTTCTAGATTTTTTGATGATGGCCATTCTGACTGATGTGAGATGGTATCTCATTGTAGTTTTGATTTGCATTTCTCTAATGATTAATGATGTTGAGCATTCTTTCATGTGTTTGTTGGCAGTCTGTATATCTTCTTTGGAGAAATGTCTATTTAGGTCTTCTGCCCATTTTTGGATTGGGTTGTTTATTTTTTTGTTATTGAGCTGCATGAGCTGCCTGTAAATTTTAGAGATTAATCCTTTGTCAGTTGATTCATTTGCAAATATTTTCTCCCATTCTGAGGGTTGTCTTTTGGTCTTGTTTATGGTTTCCTTTGCTGTGCAAAAGCTTTGAAGTTTCATTAGGTCCCATTTGTTTATTTTTGTTTTTATTTCCATTTCTCTAGGAGGTGGGTCAAAAAGGATCTTGCTGTGATTTATGTCATAGAGTGTTCTGCCTATGTTTTCCTCTAAGAGTTTGATAGTTTCTGGCCTTACATTTAGGTATTTAATCCATTTTGAGCTTATTTTTGTTTATGCTGTTAGGGAGTGATCTAATCTCATACTTTTACATGTACCTGTCCAGTTTTCCCAGCACCACTTATTGAAGAGGCTGTCCTTTCTCCACTGTATATTCCTGCCATCTTTATCAAAGATAAGGTGAGCATATGTGCGTGGGTTTATCTCTGGGCTTTCTATCCTATTCCATTGATCTATCTTTCTGTTTTTGTGCCACTACCATACTGTCTGGATTAATGTAGCTTTGTAGTATAGTCTGAAGTCAGGGAGCCTGATTTGTCCAGCTCTGTTTTTCGTTCTCAAGATTTCTTTGGCTATTCAGGGTCTTTTGTGTTTCCATACAAATTGTGAAATTTTTTGTTCTAGTTCTGTGAAAAATGCCAGTGGTAGTTTGATAGGGATTGCATTGAATCTATACATTGCTTTGGGTAGTAGAATCATTTTCAGTGTTGAGTCTTCCAATCCAAGAACATGGTATATCTCTCCATCTCTTTGTATCATCTTTAATTTCTTTCATCAGTGCCTTATAAGTTTCTGCATACAGGTCTTTTGTCTCCTTAGGTAGGTTTATTCCTAGATATTTTATTCTTTTTGTTGCAATGGTAAATGGGAGTGTTTTCTCAATTTCACTTTCAGATTTTTCATCATTAGTGTATAGGAATGCCAGAGATTTCTGTGCATTAATTTTGTATCCTGCTACTTTACCAAATTCATTGATTAGCTCTAGTAGTTTTCTGGTAGCATCTTTAGGATTCTCTATGTATAGTATCATGTCATCTGCAAACAGTGACAGCTTTACTTCTTTTCTGATTTGGATTCCTTTTATTTCTTTTTCTTCTCTGATTGCTGTGGCTAAAACTTCCAAAACTATGTTGAATAAGAGTGGTGAGAGTGTGCAACCTTGTCTTGTTCCTGATCTTAGTGGAAATGCTTTCAGTTTTTCACCATTGAGGATGATGTTGGCTGTGGGCTTGTCATATATAACCTTTATTATGTTGAGGAAAGTTTCCTCTATACCTAATTTCTGCAGGGTTTTTATCATAAATTGGTGTTGAATTTTGTCAAAAGCTTTCTCTGCATCTATTGAGATGATCATGTGGTTTTTCTCCTTCAAGTGGTTAATATGGTTTATCACATTGATAGATTTGCGTATATTGAAGAATCCTTGCATTCCTGGAATAAACCCCACTTGATCATGGTGTATGATCCTTTTAATGTGCTGTTGGATTCTGTTTGCTAGTATTTTCTTGAGGATTTTTGCATCTATGTTCATCAGTGATATTGGCCTGTAGTTTTCTTTCTTTGTGACATCCTTGTCTGGTTTTGGTATCAAGGTGACGGTGGCGTCGTAGAAGGAATTTAGGAGTGTTCCCCCCTCTGCTATATTTTGGAAGAGTTTGAGAAGGGTAGGTGTCAGCTCTTCTCTAAATGTTTGATAGAATTTGCCTGTGAAGCCATCTGGTCCTGGGCTTTTGTTTGTTGGAAGATTTTTAATCACAGTTTCAATTTCAGTGTTTGTGATTGGTCTGTTCATATTTTCTATTTCTTCCTGATTCAGTCTTGGTAGTTTGTGCATTTCTAAGAATTTGTCCATTTCTTCCAGATTGTCCATTTTATTGGCATAGAGTTGCTTGTAGTAATCCCTCATGATTTTTTTTATTTCTGCAGTGTCAGTTGTTACTTCTCCTTTTTCATTTCTAATTCTATTGATTTGAGTCTTCTCCCTTTTTTTCTTGATGAGTCTGGCTAATGGTTTATCTATTTTGTTTATCTTCTCAAAGAACCAGCTTTTAGTTTTATTGATCTTTGCTATTGTTTCCTTCATTTCCTTTTCATTTATTTCTGATCTGATTTTTATGATTTCTTTCCTTCTGCTAACTCTGGGGTTTTTTTGTTCTTCTTTCTCTAATTGCTTGAGGTGCAAGGTTAGGTTGTTTATTCGAGATGTTTCCTGCTTCTTAAGGTGGGCTTGTATTGCTATAAACTTCCCTCTTAGAACTGCTTTTGCTGCATCCCATAGGTTTTGCCACCCCCCAATTCTTGTCACTATTTAGCTAATTTTTACCAGTTTGATTACTATAAAGTGATTTCTCATTATTTTGATTTATATTTTAAAAAATGCTAATGCGTTTGAGCATATTTTCATATTCTTTTAGTTTTGGTGAGTTTTCTTTTATGAAATACCTGTTTATATTTGCCAGTTATTCTATTAGAATTCCTCACCATTTTTACTGATTTATATGAGTTCCTTTAATAGATTATAGATTATGTTTTCTAATAGTTCTCACACATGTTTGATTAATAAATGATGAAAATGACCAAGACTTTCACTCTTGTACCATCTTACCTGATTTTGTTACAAAGCTGTGTCATTAAGGTCACTATCTCGGGGGCTTATTAGAAGCCTTTTTTCTCTTTACTATTGATTACAGTTACCTGAAATCTGACTTCCCAACAGGTAGACTGTATATTATACTCTTCTTTTTGCCTGTTTTGAAACTTTTAACATACCTTAACAATTTATAATGAAAAACATATTTTAAAATATTTTTGGAACTTGACAAAACTATACTAATGTTCTACTTGGAAGTATAATAGGATTAGCCAAGAACATTTTGAAAAAGAAGAGTACTGAGGGGAGTTTCCCTTATCAGATATTAAAATGAGTTTTGAAGCTAGATGACTCAAATTAATGTAGTGCTGGAATAAGAACTGAGAAGCCAATCAGCAGATAGGATATTTACCTCAGAAAAAAAACCTAGTGTATCAGTTCATCAAGCATCTATTCACTCTTTACCATGAAAACAATACCATGAAGACAGAGCAGTGAGCAAAATGAAATCCCTGCTGTCATGGAACCTATGTTCTAGTGGCATATATGCAATGAATAAATACACATGTTTCTTTGATATGTAAAATAAATATATATATACGTATATATATATATTTTTTTTCTATATGACTTAGATAATTATGTATGTATGTCACTGAACGGAAGTTTGTGTGCCCTACGCACAGTGAGGCCAATCAAACTGAAATGTTGAAGTTTGGAGCAGAGAAAGATTTATTGTAGGGCCATGAAAGGAGAGAGGTGGCTCATGCCCCCCAAACCCTGAACTCCCTGAAGGGTTTCGGCAAAGTATTTTTAAATGCCAGGTGAGGGAGGGGTGTTGCAGGGTATCTGATCAGCTTATGGACAGTTCTCTTGTTGATGGTGAGGTAACAGGGCCGTGTCACAAGGGTTAACCTTATCATTCCTTAGGCTCCAGGAGGCCTAGGGACTATGTGCTCATGGTCAGCAAGTAGTTAACATCTTCCATTTGGTGATGGTGGTGGGGGGTTACATCTGTAAAACAACTCAGGAAATGTGCATCAGATACTGTTATCTAGGTACTTTAGAGAGGCGCTAAAGCAGAGGATATGGGGGAGGGGCCTGCCTGGGGAAGGCCCCATAGAATCCTGCTCCATTACATGTATTTAATTTGTGAAAAATTTGTTGGAAAGTACTTCACAAATCATTGGGAGAAAAGCAAAGATTTTTTAACAAATGGTGTTAATGCAGTTAGTTATTTAGAGGAAAAAAATGGTAAACCCTCACTTCTCAAATCAAACTGGGTGGATTAGGTCATTAAATATTTATGATGAAGTTATAGAAATCTATAAGAAAATATAGGTGAATTGAAACTGCATGGGAAGAGACTTTAATTTTTTTTAACTTTTTATTTTATATTGGAGTATAGTTGATTTAAAATGTGTTAGTTTCAGGTGTACAGCAAAGTGATTCAGTTATACATATACATGTATCTATTCTTTTTCAAATTATTTTCCCATTTAGGTTGTTACATAATATTGAGCAGAGTTCCCTGTGCTATACAGTAGGTCCTTGTTGGTTTTCCACTTTAAATATAGCAGTGTGTACATGTCCATCCCAAACTTCCTAACTATCCCTTCCCTCCACCCTTCCCCCCAGTAACCATAAGTTTGTTCTCTAAGTCTGTGAGTCTGTTTCTGTTTTGTAAATAAGTTCAGTTGCATCATTTATTTTTAGATTCCACATATAAGCAATAAAATAAGATATTTCTCTTTTTCTGTTTGACTTACTTCACTCAATATGACAATCTCTACTTGCATCCATGTTGTTGCAAATGTCATTATTCCATTTTTTTAAATATCTGCATAATATTTTATTGTATATATGTACCACATCTTCTTTACCTCAGTGTTTATTGCAGCACCGTTTACAATATCCAAGTCACAGAAGACTTTAAATTTTAAAAGCAGTAAATAAATGGTATTGATGGAGCCCAGTGGGAAGCTGAGCCTCTACACCTACCTGAGAATTAATGAGGCAGAATGAAATGGTGTGAGTCAGTTGACATCATGCTATCCCCGGCTTTGCTTTCCCTTGGTGTCAGTGGGACCCACAGGAATCTAAGCTTCTACCACTACCCAGTATCTGTGAGGAAGAATGAGGTGGTTGGAGCTGAGTCTAGTTTGCATTATGCATACCTCTGCTCCCACAGTGTCAGTGAGGTTCAGTGGGAAGCTGAACTTTCACTTCCATCATGTAGCAACAAAGTGGTGTGAATCACTCCCAATTCCCACTCACACCCCCACTCAGAGGCAACGAGGTGGTGCATGTCAAGAGGGTGTCCTTACTTTTCCCAGGAAGGTATCAACAGGGCCAAAGAGATTGCTGAAATTCCACCTCACCTTTCTGAAACAAGGCAGTGGGTGTCCACATTTTGCTTTTGCTGGAGTGGCGTTGGTGGCACCAGCAGGTAACTGAACATACACACCCACCCAGCCCTCATAATACACATCAAACAAGGGGACTGCCTGCTGAAAAGGAAGATTAAATAGGATCTACAGTCTCATAATATAATATCCAAATTATCCAGGATACCATGAAAAATCATTCATCATACAAAGAACCAAGAAATCACCAAATAGAATGAGAAAAGACAATCAACAAATAATGACATTGAGATGAATCGAAAGTTGTAAATATCTGACAAAGTTTTTAAAGCAACCATCATAGAAAATGCTCATTAAGCAGTTATAAATTCTCGTAAAACAAAAGAAAATCTCAGCAAAAATTAGAAATTATAAAAAGGAACAAAATAGAAATTATAGAACTGAAAAATACAACAATAAAAAAATTTATTGGATGAAATCAAGAGTAGAGATGATAGAGGATAGAATCAGTGAACTTGAGGAAAGATCATTAGAATTTTTTCAGTCTGAACAACAGAGGGAAACATAGACTAAAAAATAAACAGAGCCTCAGAGACCTAGGAAAATAACAAAATACTTAACATTTATATCTTCAGAGTCCCAGAACTAGAAGAGGAGATTAGGGCTCAAAACTTATTCCAAAGAAATAATGTAACCAAGACATAGAAACAATGTAAGTAGCCATTGATTGATGAATGGATACAGAACATGCCACATATGTATTTTTAAAATCATACAACAAAATATTATTCAGCAATAAACGAAGGAAATCCTGTCATTTGTGGCAACATGGATGAAACTTGAGGGCATTATGCTAAGCAAAATAAGTCAGACAGAGAAAGACAAATAGTGTATTATCTCACTTATATGCAGAACCTAAAAAAGTCAAATTCATAGAAACATAGTAGATTTGTGGTTGTCAGAGGGTGAGGGAAATGAGATATTGGTCAAAGGTTACACACTTCCAGTTATAAGATGAATAAGTTCTGGATATCTAATATACAGCGTGGTGAATATAGCTAATAGTATTGTATTGTAGACTTGAAATTTGCTAAGAGAATAGATCTTAAATGTTCTCACCACACATATAATTATTGTGGTAATCATTTAAATATGCATGTATATCAAATCATCACAATGTATACCTTAAATTTATACAATGTTATTTGTCATTTATACCTAAATAAAGCTAGAAAGACAGAAGCTAAGAAGAAATAATAGCTGAAAACCTCCCAAATCTGTCAAAAGATATAAACCTACAGTTACAAGAAGCTAAATAAGCTTCAAATTGGATAAACTAAAAAATTATACACCAAGAAATATCAAAACTAAACTTCTGAAAACTCTTTACAAAGAAAAAATCTTGAAAAGAGTGAGAGAAAAATGACACTTTATCCATAGGGGCAAAGCAATTTCTAATGATATTTCTCATCAGAAAACATAGGCAGCAGGACAAAGTGGCACAGCACTTTTAAAATGCAGAAAGAGAAGAACTGCCAACTGCAAATCCCATATCTGGCAAACATATCATTCTTGAATGAAGAAAAATTTTCAAATGAAGGAACAGTAAGAATTTGTTGCTAGCAATCCTACCCTTAAAAACGACTAAAAGGGGCTTACCTGGTGGCAAGTGGTTGAGAGTCCGCCTGCCGATGCAGAGGACATGGGTTCATTCCCCACTCCAGGAAGATCCCACATGCCACGGAGCAGCTAGGCCCGTGAGCCATGGCCACTGAGCCTGCACGTCCAGAGCCTGTGCTCCACAACGGGAGAGGCCACAACAGTGAGAGGCCCGCATACAGCAAAAAACAAAACAAAACAAAACAAAACAAAAAGAAAAACGACTAAAGGAAGTTCTCTAAACAAAAAGGAAATGATTAAAAAAAGGAAATCATAATAAAAGAAGGCTTTGAATTTCAGAAAGGAAAGACAACAGAATGGGTAAACATAGAGCTAAATATAATAGGCTATGGTCATGAGTTTCTTAAATCATACTTGGAGATTGAAGCAAAAATCATAGCACCATTTGGTGTGATGCTCAAAATACATGGAAGAAATACTCAAGGCAAATATATTTCAAAAGTGGGGAGTCTAAAAGGACATAGCAGGTAGTAAAGTTTTTATCTTCACTTGAAGTGGTAAGATGTTGATGAGAGTAGACTGTAATAAGTTATATATCTGTGATAAGTTATATATATATATATATATATATATATATATATTATAATACCTAGAGCAACCACTAAAGATACTATTCAAAGTGATATACTCTAAAACACTACAAATAAATCAAGATGGAATCTCCCTAAATGTCCACTAAACATCCAAATAACCCACAGGAAGGAAAGAAAATTGAGGAAGAAGGACCCAAGGAAACAAACAGAAAATTGATAATAAAATGACAAGACTTAAGTCTTAACATATCTAATTATCTTAAAAATATGTGACCTAAATGCATAATTTAAAAGGCAGAGTTCGGCAGCTGGATTAAAAGAAAATGATACAACAATATGCTGCCAACAAGAAATTCACTTCATATACAAAAACATAGGTAGTTTGAAAGTAAAAGCATTGGAGAAAGATATGCCATGAAAACATTAATCAAAAAATAGCAGAAATGGCTCTTTTAATTTCAGATAAAGTAGACTTTGGAGCAAAGAAAATTAAACAAAGAGGGACATTACATAATAATAAAAGGATCAACACACCAGGAAGGCATAAAGATCTAAAATATATAAAGATCTCTCAAAAACCAAGTAGTTAAAAAAAATCTAATTAGAAAATGGGCAAAACACATGAACAAACATTTCACTGAAGAGGGTATACAGATATCAAGGAAGCCCTGAAAAAATGTTCAACATCATTAGTTTTTCCAACTCTGGTTCTTGCCAGTGTATGTTACCTAATCCTTGCTGCTCCTTGGGGGTGTAATCTCTTTCCTTCCTTATCAGTCTCAGCATGATTTTAACCCTAATTATTAGCCTGGCAGCCAGTAGAAGAGATGGTAGGTAGCTCTTGAGGGGGCACCTGTCACCTTGCAATGGAGAGGTTTTTACAACATATTGCATGAAGGAAGTAATATCTCTTTTTAGAGGTTAGGTTTAGTGAGATATAATTTACATACAGAAGAATTCACCCTTCGAGGTATATGGTTCTATGAGTTTTCACAAATGCATAGCCTTGTAACTACTACCAAAATGAAAATATAGAAAAGTCCCACCACCTTAAAAAATTCTCTCATTTGCCTTTGGACTCAACTCTTTACTACCATCCTAGCTTCTAGCAGCCACTAATCTGTTTTTTCTCCCTATAATTTTGCATTTTGATAATGTCATATAAAGGAAATCGTATAGTATTCAGCCTTAGACTTTGACTTTTTTTCACTTTCCAAAATCCACTTGAAATTTATCCATGCCATAGAGTGTAACAGTAGTTCTTTTGATGGCTGAGTAGTATTCCATTGTATGGATGCACTACATTTTGTTTATCCATTCACCACTTGAAGGATATATGAGTTATTTCAAGATTTTGTTGATTATGAATAAAGTTACTATAAAAATCAGTGTACAGATTTTTATGTGAAAATAGTTTATATTTCTCTCTTACATTTACATACTTAGGAGTGTGATTGCTGGGTCATAGGGTAAGTGTATGTTTACTTTGCAAGAAACTGCTGTTGTTTCCTAGCATTTGGCACTCCACTAGTAATGTATGAGACTTCCAGTTATTCCACATTCCTACCAGCATTTGAACTTGGTGGTTTGTTTGATTTAGTCATTCTAATAGGTATGTAATTGTATCTCAGTGTGATTTACCTTTTCCATATTAACATTGTAACCTTTATTGAGACCTTACTGTGTATCAGACACAGCTTCAGTATTTTACACATATCTTATGTAATCCTTTGTGAAATAAAAAATATACCAGATAATTAAGGAAATGATTTTTTATTCAGGCTTTTGCAATAGGGATAACATTTATTAATGAGGACTATCTCAAAGAAAACGAAGGGGGCCCTCGGTTTTAAAAAAAACAGTTAAGCAAGGGAGTCATAGCCATTGAAGAGGATGAAGAGGGCCTTATTTTGGATATGTTAAGAGCAGAGAGGTCCTTTCCTGGTTAGGTTATCCCTTTCTCACAACATAAAAGGATTTTTCTTCTGGTAACAGGGCTCGGATAAAGTACAACATTGTCACCTCTCACGTGACTTGTATGAAGTGTATGCTGTTACCATCTCCATCTTAAGGATAAGGAAAGTGAAGCTTAGGGAAGTTAAGTAAATTTCCAAAGATTACTCAGCTAATAAATGGCCGAGAATCTGTGTTAGACAGAAATGCTTTTCTACAAAAGAGGCTATATTTATATCCCCTGAATATTATACAGTGCCTGGAATATAAAAGGAGCCCAATAAATGTTAGTTCAATGAATACATGAATGTCAGGCAGTACTGATGTACTGCTAACAGTCAGTTTTAAATATAAACCAGGAGATATCAGACCTCCGTCTTAGGCATGTTGACTGGTTTTTGGTATTCCTTTATAGCAAAACATGCCCAAAGTTATAAGAAAAAAAAAAACAGTTAAAAATATTTCTAATATGTGACAAAGGGCTTTGTGTTCATGACAGATATTGGTCTGTAGGGTTTTTTTCTTCTTTTAATATCTTTGACTTTGGTGTGATGATAATGCGAGCCTGACAAAATGAGTTGGGAAATATACCCTTCTCTTCAATTTCATGAGAGTTTGTATAGATTTGATAATATTTATTCCTTAATTGTTTGGTAGAATTTACCACTGAAGCCATCTGGGCTTGTGGTTTTAATTTGCAGTTCCCAACAGACTAATGATTTTGAGCATTTTTTCATGTCTTATTTATTATCCTTATATCTTCTTTGGTAAAGTGTCTGTTCAAAACTTTTTTCCTGTTTTGTATTAGGTTGTTTTCATATTATTGAGTTTTTAAAAGTGCTTTATATATTGTGGATACGAGTTGTGTAGAAAAGTATTAACATAGCAGACCTCAGACTGATAACTTTAAAAAAAAGCCTACTTGTAAGTTTGTCCATTTGCGAGCATCTGGGGACTTGGATTTTGGGAGGGTTCCCATCATCCCCTTATAAGAATGACTCATAGTGTCTAAACTGTTTACAGAAATAATGCTGAACATCTGTTTTCCTTCTGGGAGTCTGTAATTATGGTACATGCTAGGCAGAGAATGCCTATATGACCAGCTCCTCTCCACCCCCGCCCCACAAAAAATCAAAATGGGCACCAAGTCTTAAATGAGCTTGCCTGGGAGACAACATTTCACATGTCTTTTCACAGCTTGTTGCTGAATAATTAAATGTTACTTCACCGAGAGAGAACTTTTGGAAGCTTGCACCTGGTTTCCTCTAGACTTTGCCTCACATGCCTTTTTTTTGGCTGATTTTTCTGTTTATTATTTCATTGAGATAAGTAAAAAATGTGAGTACAACTACATGCTGAATACTATGAGTCCTCCTCATGAATCATTGGATCCCTGGGTGTTTGGGGGGACCACGGACACATAAGTTCTTTGTCAAATATTTTATTCCAGTCTTTGGCTTATCTTATTTAATTTTACAGTGTCTTTCAAAGAGCAAAATATTTTGGTGGAGTCCAATTTATCAATTTAAAAATTTTATGGTTTATACTTTTGGTGTTGTATTTAAGATATTTTTCCTTTATCCAAGGTCACTAAGAGTTGTCGCCTATGTTTTCTTCCAGGAGTTTTAGACTTTGGGGTTTTATATTTAGGTATGACTCATTTTGAGTTAATTTCTCTATATGGTATGAGATATGAGTTGAGGTTCATTTTTTGAATGTATATGTCCAATTTTTTCAGCACTTTTTGTTCAAAATAATATTTTCTTCATTGAATTGAGTTTATACTGCTGTGGAAAAACAACTGACCATATATGTATGGGTCTGTTTCTGTACTCTGTTTTGTTCCATTGTTCTATGTGTCTGTCCTTGTAACAATACTGCATTGTCTTGATTACTGTAGCTTTATATTAAGTTTTGAAATCAGGTAGTGTGAGTTCTCCAAGTTTCCTAGTCTTTATTTTTTTTTTTTATTCTGTTAGCTTTTTTCCTTTTACATATTCATTTTAGAATGTGCTTGTGGGTTTCTGTAAACCATGCTGTTGGAATTTTGATTGGGATTAATAAACCTACAAATAATTTTGGAGAAAATTCACATCTTAATATTGAGGCTTTCAATCCATGAAAATGATATATCTCTCCATTTATTTAGCCTTCCTTTAAGTTCTTTGAACAGTGTTTTGTAATTTTTAGTGTACAGACCTTGTATGTATTGTGTTAGATTTGTAACTAAGTATTTCACGAATCTTGGAGCTATTGTAAATGGTGCTATTTTGTTTGTAATTGATTTCCCAATGGTTCATTGCTACTGTGTATAAATATAAAAATATTTTGGGTTTTTATATATTGATCTTATATCCTGTGACCTTAATAAAACTGTTTATTAGTTCTAGTACTGTTTTTGTAGATTATTTGGAATTTTCTAAGCTGAGGATAAAGTTTTATTTCTTCCTTTCCAATCCATATGCCTTTTATTTATGTTTCTTGTCTTACTGGATATGTTAGGATCGCCAGTGTGATGTAGGATAGATGTAGTGAGCATGGGCTGATTCATATGCTTGCTACCAACTTAGGTACAATTGACAAGCAATAAACTGTATGTTTAAAGTGTGCAGTTTAATATGTTTCGACATGCATACACCTATGGAGCCATCACCACTATTAAGTGTCAAGAAAAGGGCAATGCCTATTGATTCAACTGGTAAAGATACAGTAAGCCACTTTTAGATTCAGTTGATTACTTTATATGTACAGTGAAAAGAGTATCCAAACATGCTAGCTCCCCATGGTCTTTGTCCACACACTAAAAAATATAATAGCAAAGTGAAAGGGGACAGATGACTGTAATGAGAGTTGTAGGATACCCCATTGCTGAGGAGCCAATTTTAGACTATAACTATCCTGTTTTATGGTCTGTAGCCTTATTCTCAGGGGAGTACAGCAAAAGCCCCATACCTCACTGGAACAAAGGAGGTGATGAGAAACTCTCATAGCAGCCTCCCAGGGAAGGTAGGGGGACATCTGAGAGATGACATTGGAGAAGTTCCTCTAAGGCTTTCCATCTTCTTGTGTTCCAGGAGGGTCACAAGGTATTTTCAAAGACACAGAATAACTGTTCAAGCCTTTACTTGCATGGCTTATGTGGACATATGGAAGTTTGATGCTATGACAGAGCTGTTACCCTGTTTTATATATATATATATATATATATATATATATATATATATATATATATATATATATATGAAAACATAATCACTATCAAGATAATGGGTATATCACTCGAAAAATTTCCTTATGCCCATTTTATAATCCTTGCCTTACACCCCACCCTGTGCACAACCCCCCTCATCACCACCACACACAGTCCTTAAGCAACCACTCATCTGATTATGGTTACTGTAGATTAGTTTGCACTTTCTAGTTTTATATAAACAAAATCACCATTAGTAACTTTTGGAGTCTGACTTATTTCACATTGCCTAATACATTTTAAATTCATCCATGTCATAGATTGTAAAAGTAGTTCATTCTTTTATTTTTATTGCTGAGCAGTATTCTATTATATGGATATGTTACAATTTGTGTATCCATTCATCTATTGATGGGCATTTGGCTGTTTCCAGTTTTTGACTGTTATAAATAAAACATTTGTGAATCTTAATACACAGGTCTTTATATGAACATTTCTTTTCTTTCCCTTGGATATACCCCTAGAAGTGGAGTGATTGGATCATACTGTAATTGTATGTTTAAGTTTTAAAGAAATTGTCAAACTGTTTTCCAAAGTGGTTGTACCATTTTATATTTCCACCAATAGTGTAAAAGAGATATTCTGCATCCTCACCAACATTTGGTATGGTCAATTTTTTTAATTTTAGCCAGAGTAATATGCTGTGGTATCTCATTGTCGTTTTAATTTCCATTTCCCCAATGACTAGTGGTGCTGAGCATGTTTTCACATGATGCTATGAACTGAATGTTTGTGTTCCCCCCAAATTAATATGTTGAAGGGCTAATCGTCAATGTAATGGTGTATGGGACTTTTGAGACATAATTAGTTCATGACAATGGAGGTTTTATAATGGTATTAGTGCCTTTATAAGAAGAGACATGAGAAAGCACCCTTGTGCTTGCACTCTCGCACTTTCTCTCCACTCCTTTCCCTTTCCCTTTTCCTTTCTCTTTCTCTCTGTCTCTCTCTTGGCCATGTGAAGATACAATGAGAAGGAAGATGTCTACAAGCTAAGAAGCAGGCCTTTACCAGATACAAGATCTTCTGGTGCCTTGATCTTGGGCTTTCCAGCCTCTAGAACTGTGAGAAATAAATTTATGTTGTATAAACTACCCAATCTACAGTATTCAGTTATAGCAGCCTGATCTAAGAAATTGGTACCAAGAAGCAGGATGCTACTGTAACAAATGCCTAAAAGTACGGAAGCTACTTTGGAACTAAGTAATTGGTAGAGATTGTAAAAGTTTTGAGGTGCATGCTAGAAAAAGACAATATTGCCATAAAGGGAATAATGACAGCAATTCTGGTGAGAGCTCAGAAAGAAAAGAAGAGAGAAAGCTTCCATCTTCTTAGAGAATACATGAATAATAATGTAGAGAATGTTGGTTAAAAAAAATGTGGTCACTAAAGGCCATTCTGATGAGGGTTCAAATAGAAATGCGGAACATGTTATTGGACAAGGGAGAAAAGGCAGTCGTTGTTATAAAGAGGCAACAAACTTGGCTAAATTTTGTTCATGTTCTAGTGTTTTGTGGAAGTAGAATTTGTGAATGATAAAATTAGATATTTAGCTGAGGAGATTTCTAAGCGAAGTGTTGAAGAGGCAGCTTGGTTTTCTCTGACTGCTTATAGTAAACTGTAAGAAGAGAGAAATAAATTGAAGAAGGAATTGTTAAGCAAAATGGAACCAGAACTTAAAGATTTGGAAAATCCTCAGTCTGTCCATATTACCAAAAATTAGAGAAAGCATATTCTGAAGAGTGGGTGGGGCCAACATATCATCTGTTAAAGAGATTAATATGGGTAAGAACCAGAGACCTAAACAGTCACCCCACTCAGGAACACTGGCATTTTGAAAAGAAAGGGACAGAGACAGGATGAAATGAAGGAAGGTTGTCAGATTTCTTAGACTGTACATTACTGGACCATAGAGCTATCCAGCTGTGAACATGCACTGTTCTTCAAGATGAGGGAAGAATGACCCTGAAGGTGATTCAGAGATCACCAGGGCTATTGCTGTGTTTTCCGTGGGCCAGATGACCTCCAACGGAAGCCATGAGAGGGAGACCCCATCCAGCAGAGCTCTAGGGACATGACCCTTGCCTGGCAGAATCGAGGCATGTGACATGATGTTGGTGGCACCCAGGGCTTGATATTGCTGCCCCACTGGGCCTGAAGGGCAGAGCACTGAGCTAAAGAAAAATATTCTCATTCCTTAAGATCTAATGGGATTTGCCCTTTTAGGTTTTAGACTTGTTTAGAATCTGTCACCTGTTCCTTCTTTCCTGTGTCTCTCTTTTGAAATATGAATGTCTACCAAAGCTTGTCCCACCATTGTATTTTGGAAGCACATAACATGTTTGGTTTCACAGTCACAGCTGGAGAAGAATTTTGCCTTAGGATGAATCATGCCTCGAGCCTCATCCATATCTGATTTATATTAGACTTTGATCTTTAGACTTTATAGCTGATGCTGGAACAAGTTAAGACTTTTACCACTGTTCAGATGGAATGAATGTATTTTTCATATGAGAAGTACATGAATTTGGGGGAGCCAAGGGGGGTATGCTATGCATGAGTGATTGTGTTCCCTAAAACTTCATATGTTGAAGCCCTAATTCCCAATATGATAGTATTTGTGGGTGAGAACTTCAGGAAGTAATTACTTCATGAAGGTGGAACCCTCATGAACGAAACTAGTACCCTTAAAAGAAGAGATACGAGAGATGATCTCTGTCTGTCATCCATGTGAGGATACAGTGAGAAGGCAGCTGTCTACAAGCCAGGAAGCAGGCCCTTTCCAGACACAGGATTTTCTGGCACCTTGATCTTGGACTTTGCATCCTCCAGAACTGTGAGAAATAAATGTTTGTTGTTTAAGCTACCTAGTCCATGATATTTTTGTTATAGTAGCTTGAACTGACTAAGACATGTGCCTACTTGTTGTCTTTAACTCTTCTTTGCTGAAGAGTCTATTCAAGTCTTTTGACCATTAGAAAAAAATTAGGCTATTTGTTTCCTAACTGTTGAGTGTTGCATGTTCTTTATGTATTTTGGATGAAGTCCTTTATCAGATAGATGCTTTGCAAGTATTTTCTCCAGGTTTGTTGCCTATTTTTTGAAGAGCAGAAGTTTTAAATTTTGATGAAGTACAATCTATCAATTTTTTTTAATGGATTGTGCTTTTTGCTTTGTATTTGACAAGGACTCCCTCCTTGATCAAACTGGCTCCTTTGAGCCTTCTTCTTGACTAGGGTTCATCTTTAGCCTGTCAAGCCCCACTTTAGAAAGATTCTTGCTGTATTAGTTTGCTAGGGCTGACTTAACAGCATCACATACTGCCTGGCTTAAACAAGAGAAATTAATTATCTCACAGTCTTGGAGCCTAGAAGTCTGAGATTAAGATGTTGGTAGGGTTGGTTTCTTCTGAGGTCCTCTTTGGCTTATAGATGACCATATTCTCCCTGTGTCTTCACATGGCCTTCCCTCTGTATCCTAATATTCTCTTATTATAAAGACATCAGTGAGTTAAGGCATACCCTAATGATCTCATTCTATCTTAATTACCTCTTTAAAGACCCTATCTCCAAAAATAGTCACATTGTGAGGTAGTAGGATTTGGAACTTCAACATATGAGTATTGTAAAAACTCAATTCAGCTTGTAAAACATGCTAAGCCAGTTTATGGAGCCTACTTCACCCTTTATACCTAATGATGTTCTTCTTTCTCCAGACCCTTGATACCTAACCAAATTTCTCTTAGTAATTCTCTCACTCTGCCTGTTGGTTATAAATCTTCAGCTGCCCTCTTATATTCATAGTTGAGTCCAATCACTATTATTGCAGTAGTCTTTCCCCTATTACAATAGTCCTGAATAAAGTCATTAACAAGTTTCAGAATAATTTCTCTTTATCCATTCTGATGCCATAACTAGGATAAGATAGAATTCATCACTGGATCCCAGGACCTCTCACCCAGAACCCTAAGTGTACACTTTTGAAGCCTTTGTCTTCACTCCTGACTGAATGGGGATCCATTGGTGTGTTTGACTGCTGATCCAGTGCTCCATATGGCAGTCCACTGAAGCATATTAAGGGCATATTTTGATCCTTAGGATTCTGTATATACTCCTGAGGCTGGGTTAAAGTCCTGGGCTTCTTTGTTTGAAATGTGCCACTGGTGTATAATAGGGGAAATTCCAAACCAGATCTCACTTAGTTGAACTTTAATTCTTTGTATTTAGAATACTTCTTCTTTATAGAGATTTCATTTGTATTTTCTTTCCTTGTTGCTGTTACTTTGGCACCTCCATTCTCCATGGGAAAAGCTCACTTTTCTGATTCTGCTCATCTGAAGATGCCTGCTTCTTCTGTTTTGAGGGAGAATCATCTTTGATAGACATCTTCTTTGCTCTTTTCAAATGGGGTTTTATTCCTTGGTACCTGAGCAAGAAATCCCTGGCTCCTTTGTGAGGACCCTTTTTACTTTTTTTTTTTTTTTTGTGGACTCTTTTTCTTGGTTTTTTCAGATACATTCTTTTGGCCCCTTAAGGGAAATTTCATAGAAGAAACCGTGGGGTTTCAAGACAGGATTGCATGTGAAAATGATTTTTTTTGTACCTGCCTTCTTTCTCTACTTGATCAGGCTCCTCCCATTGATAACTTTTAGTCTACTGTGAACCCCCTCCTCTGTTCCAGCTGACTATATGCTTAAGAATAATTTGGAATTTCAGTGGCCTCCTCAGGAAAATTTAGATCTTCCCAAACTGGCTGATTTAGGATCTCTGCCTTTCCATTACCTCTGATTCTCATTCCTCCTTTTACCATCTTTGATCTTCCCTTCAGGTCCCTTGTATTTTTTGACAAGTTCTTCAAAACCTGTACCTCCCCATCCCTCACTCCTAAGCTTTAGGCTCCCTACCCCATCGTGCATTCTCAAGGGACTCAGGGACCCCAAAAGCAACCACCTGAGGGTTAAAGGCTATTTATAAATAAACTGGATATTTTATCCACTCATATGAGCTTTGGAGAAACCCAGACAGACACCTGGTATCTCAGTCCCTCACCCAAAATGTGGCCTACAGCTTCCATAAGATTATATTCAGGCCAAAATAAAATCTTAATAGGCTCCTCCACATATATTGGTGGAAAGCTTTAAACTTCATATTGAGCAGGTAACCTTAACTTCTTCTAGCTGCCAAAAACACAATATGAAGAAAAACAGAAAATGGGGAAAAGATGAGAGCCAACGCTTTTATATAAACCAGTGAGTTTATATTATTGTGTTTATACCTGACTCACGGCTAAAATTTTAGAAGGAAAGCTGTGAGACCTCTATATGTGTCTATGTCTTTATGTATGTGTGTATGTATGTATGTATGTCATGTATATGTGATACTTTCCTACCTCTAAATTGTATGACCAAGTTAATTCATAATTTTTAAGGAAGCTTTATTTTAATTGGCTTAGAGATAAATAAGTGCTCATATAAAGTAAGTATTCCAAAAAATCACAAAAATTAAAAAAAAACCCGAATGTCTAAAAATTCAAATATGAAAAAGGTATTTTTATAAAAACTAACCCAAATGTTATAAAAATTCAATTTCATATATTTAGCATAAATCTATAACAAATAAGACAGTATAAAATTGTTGGTTTTATAAAAAGAGCTAAGTATTTAGAGTTTTCAGCATTATATACAATATGAACATATATACATATATATAAATAAATATATATATACATACATCTATATATATATATATATATATATATATATACAACATCTTTAATGGAG
>NW_006776921.1:0-5047 GCF_000442215.2 Lipotes vexillifer | reverse complement strand
TCCGGACACGCAGGCTCAGCGGCCATGGCTCACGGGCCCAGCCACTTCGCGGCATGTGGGATCCTCCCGGACCGGGGCACGAAGTCGTGTCCCCTGCATCAGCAGGCGGACTCTCAACCACTGCGCCACCAGGGAAGCCCTTCTTTCATTCTTGTTGCTCTAGCAGCCTGGCATTTTGTTGAATTAAAGCACTGAGCTGATTATTGGCTCTACTGACTAAGGAGAGAGAAACATGCCTTATTATTTTTCGATTTTTTCTCAGTGACCTTTTCACTCTTCATCCTCTGAAATCTGCATCCATCCATCCATCCCCCCCCACCCACCTATCCATCCATCCATCCATCTATCCATCCATCCATCCATTCGTCCATCCATTCACCACCCACCTATTCATCCATCCTTCCATCCATACATCCATACATCCATTCCATTCATCTACCCATTCACCCACCCACCTCTCCATGCATCCAACTTTTGTTGAATGTCTGCTCTGAGTCAAAGGCCACCGGGAATCCCATTTCCACTTTACTTATGTTCTAACAGGGAAGACAGACAATTTAACAATTATGCTAAAAAGACAATACATACTACTGCAGGGAAGTATGGGACACAATGGGTGACATAGCAGGAGTAGCTGGGAGGGATTCTCAGGGGAAGAGACATTAATGGTGGAGACGTAGGACAAATATCAATGAGTCGGCTAATTATTTCAGGAATATTTATTGAGCACTGCAGGCTGGGCACAGTGGTAGCTGTTAGTGATTCAGACAGAGGTGAGTAGGGCAGACGTGGGACGTTTCTCGTGGTATACACATCACTGTGGAGTTAGCCCAGGCGGGGCTGGGGCAGTGGGATAATGTTTTAGGGAACATCTCAGTGGAGCACAGGGAAGACAGAACAGAGTGAGTCAGAAACTGCACATTCCACATGACCAGAGTATGAATGTCAGCCAGGAGGGGCGTTCTTGATAGCCTTGCAAGATACAGCCGTGAGCAGGGGCTACAGCAAGCTGTGAGCGGCTTGGCTGTCAGTCGCTGTATAGAATGGTCATAGGATCCCTAATCAGAATCTTGAAAGAAGGAGAAACGGTGCATGTAGGCACCGCATCTCAGTCACTTCCACATAATCTTCTCTGTCTTTCATAAACGTAGTCATGATTAAAATGACCTTTCACGAACAGCGGGAGGGAGTGTTGAAGAAAGTGAGGTATGTGAGAATAAAATCCATCTACCTGATTGCCGTGTAACTTTTGGTGAGTCACGAGAGTGAGAATTTCAGAGGTGAATTAAAGATTGCCAAGCGTGGCGGCATACTTGAAAAAACATTCCCTACATGTCCTACTTTAGAATCAGAAGACACGAGAATTGGAGAAGAAAAAAATGTGTGTCTTATTATATCCTAACTTCTTCTCAGATAATTTTAAGGTAAATTATTTATGTAATTTCCATCTGAATTGTTGACCTTTAGATGAACTTTACTTGATAGGCACTTAATGCAAATATTCCACAGGATTCTTTAAATGCTGTAAAATATGACGTACCCCAACTGCTGATTCACTTTTGGTCATAACATGCCTGTATAGTATATTTAATCCTTTGCAACGAATATTTGAGAAAATCTATTTAGTTGGTAGTGAGTTCTGTACAATTTCACCTACAATTAAAGCTCTCCAAAAACCCAAATCTCCTGCGGGCACTAATTCTCACAAGACTCTGGACATGAAAAATCCTAAATGCTTGCTGACTGCAAGTCAACGTTTATAGCCTGAGTATTAATAGCCGCATAAAACATTATACTTCTCTCATCATTTACCTCCCTTTGCTTGGATTTAGCATACATTGAGGGGCTGATTTTCTTTTCTTGGATGGATGGCTCCAAGCTACTTATCATCAGATGAGAAATATAGTCTATGAAAATCTCTTTAAGGAACACATCCAATCAATGGCAAAGGATGCGTCCCGTGTGTGATTCTGCCTGTTTGTGCCTGTCGTTTTGCATTTTACTGAGCCCTCTAGCTAGCAGGGCTAGAGAGATGCTTGAGTCCTGGGCACGTGCGTGATTTGGGGCCCTTCATAATCATCTGCCAGGTAACCAGACTGTGAGCGTTATTGGCTTTGGAATTTCAGGTGAGGCTGTACCTGCCACAGAACCACTCATCAGACATCGTCCATCGGGAGTGAGGCTGTTTGTTGACTTGTGATTTCTACTCTAGGGTCTGACGGCTTCCCGGGCAGTGGGACCAGCCACCTGTATTTCCCCAGTTGTGTAAGGGGAACTGTTGGAAATCTGCATTAACTGACAACACAATTCGACTTTATTCCAGGGTTATTAATGTTATGTTTTGTTTTGCCACATCGCGTGGCTTGTGGGATCTCAGTTCCCCAACCAGGGATTGAACCTGGGCCCCAGCAGTGAAAGCCCGGAATCCTAACCACTAGGCTGCCAGGGAACTCCCTCCAGGGTTATTTATGAAGCAGGATCCTGGACCAGCACACTTCCCAACTCAGTTCTGCTCCGCAGGGGCTCCTAGTTATTCAACATGATGACAAATAACAGCCCTTCCCCCCTACTCCCGTGGTTAATTAGTGAATCTCCTCAACAATCAGATTCAACCAATCTGGTGGAAATGTGGGTTTTCCAACATGTTTAAACCTCAAACGTATATGAATTTAAAATATGCAAATGCTGTTGGGGAATGACAGAATGAGGCTGCTTGTACAAGGAAAACAGAGGAGCAAGTGAATTTTCATGGAAAAATGCCTGATGCTTATCTCGATGAAGATTAACGACATTTGCTCTAGTTTGGCAAATAAACATGGGGTTGTTTAGGCCTTTGGGGGCTGGCCAGGAGTTCACCACCATTTGTAATAAGAATTCCAGGTGAGATTCAAAGAGGAGGCTTACAGACAGATTTTCTGAACATAACTGGCCTTTGTAACTTAGAATCTTCCATGGGCATCTTTTCTAACAGGAAAGAAAACTCCTTAAATGAACAATCAGAGAGATTGTCGTTTAGTGGGTCTGCTGGCGAAAAGGGTTTTCATCAGAGTATCCTCTCCCTGGACAAAGGAAATGCTCAGACTTCTGATTTCAGTTTTCTCCATTTTCCCCTTTCCTAGGTGATGCAGCATTAGTGTGGTTGACCCTCTGTGAATCACAACAAGGATCTGGGAGTTTCCAAACTCAAACTGATGAAGGGATGCGTCCTTCTGAGACTGCAGAATTCAAAGGGTGCACAGGTTGACAATTAGAAATAAAATGACAAACAGGTAACTTTTCCGTAAAGAGCATATTGTGTCGATTTATTATAGAATGCAGTTAAAAAAAATATCTTGAGGTTAGCCTCTCCAGTTTAAAAGCACTTAACTAGGGACACTTGAACAGCTATGCAATGGTCTCTCCCTCATCTGCCCCGACCCCCCACCAAGTACTGTAAACAGGGTTTTGAGAACATTCAGTCAATGTCTTGATATGAACAGCCACATACCTTTGCTTCTTAAAGAAAACCATCTTCCACATTTCCAAAGCATGCATTGTTACTTGGCATTAGGTATTTCAAAAGGACAAACCTTGTTATGGTATTTTAAGGCCAAAATAGAATACCTACTGACCAGACACACACATGACAACTAGAAAAAAATTACAAACATTTAACCTAGTGTGACAATTCCATCAGGAATGAATGGGGAAAGGCACTGCATCCTTCTCATACCACCACACATCTACTGTCCACTTCACATGCTTTGAATTCAGGTCCTGTCAAATAGTTGAAAGGCATTTTCTATAACATACGATTCACAGGGAGGTTAATACATCTTACACTAGTCTTCCACGGCCGTATTTCTCACCCAAGGGCACAACAGGTATGAATATATGCTATCACTTTATTTACAAGTTTATCTTGATGCTTCATTGGGGTTAAAAAAAAATCAATGATCTCAACTGACAGTCCCCCCAAAAAAAGGGTTTTGGCTATGATTCATGTATATAAACCACCATGTAAAAGAAATAAATGGAACCCATTTATTGTCTGACCTAAAACATCTAAACTAAAATTTCTCACCCACTAAAAGTTGGCAGTGAAACTGCTATTTTCTGAGTTTTATAAGCGAAACGATACGTAGGAATTTCAGATCGACTTCTTTTGCAAAAGCACAAGTTCTAGGTTGCATCAAATAGGATGCTGAGGGGGTGTATTACCGGTAGAATCCCCCTGTGTGTGCTGTTGCAAAGACAGTCATTGAATCTGGAAAGGTGACAGATTTTGCAAATGCTTTCCTATCTTCCCCAAAGATGTAAAACAACAATGGCATAACTCTATATACGATCAAAGGTTAGTTCTGAAAATCAGTAATACACATGCACAAACATTAGAATGTGAGGGGGGAAAATGAGACACTACAATTTTCCACATTGCATTGCTGTCTTCACAACCTTTCTGCACCAGACACCTTACGGCTTCACGTGGTGCCTCTTCCTACTGGGAGAGAGAGTCTACCTTGTAGGCTGGTTAGAAACAGAAGGCTCTCCCTGGACCCACTGATCAATCTACCCCTGGCAAAAACAGAACCTACCAGAAAAGGACAAGTACAAAACACTAGCGTTATTGGTTTTCTCGAGACGTTCCCAGAAGTCCTTGTCCGATCACCCCAAACTCAGTGATTGGCTCAGGACATTCCCAGGAGCCATGAACATTGACTGATGCGCAGCGTTAGAACCAGAAGACAAAGCCTCGATTCTCTTCTGAGCAACATGGAATTTCTGCCACAGCGATCACAGGCTGCCACCTCCAAAGTTGTGACTGGCCACTTCCACAGTAAAAGATTCCTTCTCGTGAGTATGATTCAGAAAATTCTTCGTCCGGGTGCCAGTTCAGCTTAAGTGGACGGGCGAGTACTCCGGCCTCCTGGTCTGGATAATTTTGGGTTTGGGTCTCTTCATTCTTTCCACCTCGTCTTCTTCCTCGTTCTCCTGGTCGCTCTCACACACGTGGACCACCACACTGGGAGTGGTGTCGGTCGCTGCGTGCAATTCATACTTTTCCCCT
>NW_006776920.1:0-299 GCF_000442215.2 Lipotes vexillifer | reverse complement strand
CATACCGCAAAAAAAAAAAAAAAATTGTCTTAAAAAAATGACAGTAGTGAAGGCAGAAATAAAACAGTCAATTCAACAATTATAGTTGGTGATTTTGATACACCTCTCTCAATAATTGATAAAACAACTAGATAGAAAATCAGTGAGTATATAGAGAACTTGAACAGCACTATCAACCAGCTTGACCTAACTGACACATAGAAAACATGTCACCCTGCAACATCAGAACATGCATTTTGGACTTCCCTGGTGGCGCAGTGGTTAAGAATCCACCTGTCAATGCAGGGGACACGGGTTCA
>NW_006776919.1:0-1807 GCF_000442215.2 Lipotes vexillifer | reverse complement strand
CATGCCGCGGAGCGGCTGGGCCCGTGAGCCATGGCCGCTGAGCCTGCGCGTCCGGAGCCTATGATCCGTGGCGGGAGAGGCCACAACACTGAGAGGCCCGCGTACCGCAAAAAAAACCCCAAAAAACCAAATAGGGATGGCCTCTTTTTTAATACCCTGTGCAGGCTAAAAACTATAGGTCCACTACTGTAACCAGAAGAAGGTATTAGTGATGATTTGAGATTCTGTTATTGTTCAAATAAGCAAACTTCAGCTCTGGTTGAATAAGTCAATCCAGTAGAGCATCAGTGAAAAATGTTGTCTTTAATTTTTTAAGGTGGAAGCAGATGAGCGAACTACAGAAACAGCCACTTTACATGAGCAGCAAACTATGAAGCCCATTGTCATCAAATAAAGCACACAGCAAAGGTAATCTGACACATATTTAATAACATTCACAGTCATTATTGTGCTATATTGTAATTAGGCACAGGTGGTAAGCAGTTCTTGTAAAATATTGTAATTCGTATGGAAGTCAAATCAATGTTTCTCTCTTTTTGCTTTCTTTACTTCTTTATCTAAAATGGATCTGCCAGCAGTTTTCATCGATATAATGTACCGTCAATTAAAATCCATCTATCAACATTTATTGAGTTTTTATTATGTTCCAGGTATTGTGATGACCTCCCGGGGATAGAAGTATGAACAGTCTTGGCCTTAAAGTTGAGAAGTTTGTGTACAGTTTACTCTGAATCATACAGGTGCTGTAGAGCGACGGATACATGTTCCTGCCTAATGGTCCTGCATCCCATACTCTGTGGTCTCGCTGCTTAAAAATATAACTTCCTCAAAGAACCTTTCCTTCTCCAATGGACAGCCTCACTCCCCTGGTGCCTGCCTTTTATTCCTGCCGTCTGTTGGCCAGTGAGGGGTTTTCCACCAGCATTTCCAATTCTAAGTTTGGGGATTGTAAAGGTCTGGACACCAGGGGACTCTGGTTCATGGCCCTGGGGCCACCTTGCTCCTGGGAATAATAGACATATGGTGGAATGGATGGCACAGGGAGCAGAAACACAGAGTGGGGAGGGCTTTTTCTCTATAGAAACTGGAACTCTTAGGAAAGGGGAGGTAAAGTCAGGAGGAGAACCTAGGGTCTGGCTGGGAAAAGACGAGGAAGGATCTTGCTAGGGAAGGGGACAGGCTTGACTGGGATGGTTTCCAGTCAGAGAGAGATTCCTCATCCAGCAACTCTAGGGAATTGGCTTCCAGTAACAGAAGCCGCTGTAGTCCCTCACCTGTTCTCTTGAGTAAGACAGAAAACATATTTAGGAGAGAGACTGAAGAATGCTGCCCCCTTATTTTGACCCCTAGTGAATCATTTAGGACAGATTAAGAGCCGTTGCTGGAAAAAGCAACCTTTAGGTGTCTCAGTGGTGTAACACTGCAGAGATTTATTTCTGTCCTATTCTGCGTGTCCATCGTGGGCTGGCTGGGCACTTTCCCCTGTGTCATCTTCATTTGGCGTGCAAGCTGAAAGACCCTCTACTATCAGGGGGCATCCATGATTTCTAATCAAAGAAGAAGGGAAGGTAAAGGTAAAGCACACTGGCTCTGCCCAGAAATCACAGAAGTCACTTCATTCACATGCCATTGGCCAAAGTAATGACACACCTTACCTTTCTTCCAGGTGGTAGAGAAACCAGAAAAAGGAGAACTAGAGACACCCTGCCTACAACACCGAGGTGCTGCGCAATGGGTTACTGGTGATTCTTTTTTTTTTTTAACATCTTTATTGGAGTATAATTGCTTTACAATGGTGTGTTAGTTT
>NW_006776918.1:0-436 GCF_000442215.2 Lipotes vexillifer | reverse complement strand
CAGATTTCCATTGCAAGCTTTCTTGGTTGGCCAAAAAGGGCCTATGAGGTTTTTTTTTAATATGTTCAGGAAAAAACGCATATGCCCTTTTTGGCCAAGTGCATCCTTGTCGGCGTTCAGCCTATATTCATAGGCTTTAAATGCAATTCCAAACCACCTCCTGAAATCGGTTTCCTGCAATTCTGCCTCACTTTCAAGTTCTCTTCGCAGCCTTACTTCAATATATTTTTGGACGAACCCTGTCATTTATAACTCTGCAGGTTTGTGAATTACAGTGGCAGTGAGCAACTTTTCTCCCCTCGATTTCTTTTGAGCTGGCCGCCATCCCGCAGGATTGCTTCAGACCCTAGTCTGGTACAAGCACGGCACGCTGAGGCTTCGGTTCATTCTTCTTGCTGGGGGGAAATTAGAGTTCAATGTGCTCGTCCAAACACCT
>NW_006776916.1:0-409 GCF_000442215.2 Lipotes vexillifer | reverse complement strand
AATTTGTAAAGACTGCAATATCTGCAAAGTGCAATAAAATGAGGTCCGCCCATGTATACATTTAGCTATTTTTATCCTTTACTGTAACTTTGGTTCAAGCTTATGGATGAAGTTAGCAGACACTGCTTCTCTTATGCTGTAAAGCTAGCTGTTAATGAAATACTGTTTGCAGGATTGTTTTATAAGAGCAGCCTAGATTCTGTGTAGACATAGTTGTTCAGTTGCCTGTACCTTTTTTACCAAAATAAATTGCTCCATATCAGTAAGGAAATGCTATTATGAACAGACTGTCAGGTAACATGGAGCTCTTGCTTTATAGATAACCTTAAAATTTTAATTTGGGAGGGGCAGTACTCTAATAAACTCTTATAATGGGTATCTTGGAATCTTTTCAGAATCTCCCTTCATT
>NW_006776914.1:0-219 GCF_000442215.2 Lipotes vexillifer | reverse complement strand
GATGGCAGTGTCCACTGTTGCAGTGCCAATGGCGACTGTAGAAATGGTGACATTATTCAGAGTTGCATTGCCCTTGGAGAAAATACCTATGGTGACAGTACTCACGGAGACAATCCTCAAGGTGGTAGTACCAATGGTAGGTGTTCTCATGGTGCCATTGCTCAAGGTGACAGTGCTCATGTTTCAATTCGTCATGGTGGCAATATCCATGGTGACAGT
>NW_006776913.1:0-211 GCF_000442215.2 Lipotes vexillifer | reverse complement strand
GACCCTGCCGACGTGATCCGTAAAATTGACTTACGGCGTGTGCTGCGTGCGCCCGGGGGTAGGTCCCGATTACGGAGAACGACCTGTCGTTTTCCGAGTCTACGCATGCTGATACTCCAAAGTTCCGACCATCTCGATGTCTCACAGCTCTCACAGGCTTGGGCTAGATGGCATCTTCCACACCTCGATCAACCATGAGCTGACGAACCCT
>NW_006776912.1:0-14945 GCF_000442215.2 Lipotes vexillifer | reverse complement strand
GCCATGGCCGCTGAGCCTGCGCATCTGGAGCCTGTGCTCTGCAATGGGAGAGGCCACAATAGTAAGAGGCCCGCATACTGCAAAAAAAAAAAAATTTAAAGGCAAAGTAGAATGAGTCACCAGTGTGATCTGGGGTCAAGTACTAAAAATCACAGGCACCATCACACAGTCCTGGACATGGACTCAAGAGAACTGAACTCTGGCTCAGCTCGCCTCCGCCAGCAGGGTGCCCTGGACAAGGACCCTCACCCTCCTGAACTTGAGTTGCTTCCTGTGATGAGAATTCTAACCCGGTTGGCCCAGCTGATCTTGTAGTGCTGTGAGGGTCAAATGGGACTGGAGGAAGAGCACTTCGAATGATAATAATAATAGTTAACATTTGAAGCCTTTCCATATGCCAGGCACTTGCCTAAGAATTTCACATTGTTAACCCCTCCAATCTTTAAAACAACCCCACAAAGTAGGTACTTAGTATAGGTTCCATCTTATAGATGAGGATACTGGGGCACAGAGTGGCCAGGAAGCTTGCCCAAGGCCTTGCACACTGTAAAGGATGCTGCAGCTGCTGTCACAGACAAGGTTGTCACTGCTGACAGGACAGCTCAGGGGAGCAGCCTGAAAGGACAGAAGGATGGTTAGGCAGATGGTGGGAGTGGTGACCTTGCTGGCCCTGTGCCTCCTCACAGAGGGGTTCTGAGCAAAAGAACCTTGACACTTAGGCACAGGACAGAGTATCCAGACCTGGACGGGGGCTTCATCTATGTCTGGTCTATGCATGGGACTGGCAGAAAGTGTCAGTTCCAGAAGCTGACATGGGTGCCCAGCACATAGCCTGCCACAGGCAAGATGCTCAGGAAATGTGGTACCAGCATTAGCACCTTGGCATGGACACCAGTAAGCCCGCTGCTCACAAGTTAACCCGACCTGGCTACCTCCTCTTCTTAAAGTAGGGAGACTAAGGGGATCCAAGGCAAGGGGACCCTATCCAGGCCTTTCAGTAAGTGAGCAAGCTGACTGAGGATGGGCCCTAGGTCAGTGATACCAGCTCCACTGCGCGAGCCTCACGTACCATTGCATAGAAAACCTGACCCTTCTTCTAACCAAACACATCCCTGAGTTTTCTCAGCAAATCTAATATTAGGGCTGGAAAAATTTTTCTCTTGTAGGGTGTGCTTTCTAGAGAGATGGAAAAACATTCTTTACAAAGGCCTCCTAGCTCCCCAAAGACAGAATGATATAGATGTTCCCTCTGGCTAAGAGAGAGAGTGAGAAGAAATCATTTTTTAGCACCTGTCCAAATTCTGGTATACTCTATTAGATGATTTAACTTTGCATTTCAACCTACGTTTGATTTTTGCTTGAAGATTTATAGTAAAGCTATAAAAAGATTAGTCATGGTGTTTCCTTTACCCAAATAATGATGGCAAATAGTTACCACACACAGCCCTACCTTTCCCTCCCATGTCAGTGGCAGATATTGCTAAACAGTCATGATGCTCTGTCCCACTGACCCCAGACATGGCCTTCAAAGCCTAAATGTAGCTCTCAATGCTATCTGAGCTGGCACATGAGATGAAAACCATTTGCTATTACTGCCAACGAAGGAGGGTAAGCTGGGAAGAACAGAAAACTACAGAAGAGACAGACATAACATCAGGTGACTGAGAGAAAAAAATACAGAGAGGGAGAGCTGAGAGCTTTGCCAAGTGGATGGTTCTAAGAGACAAGTGATAGAAAACAGGCATGGAGAATTGAAAAGAGCTGTTGATAAGCTGTAACTCTGGTAATCAAAAAGAGAGTGTTGCTGTGACACGTAACACATGGACTGTAACTCTTTAAGGGTTAAAAATAATCTGGGAAAAAGTCAGAGCTGCAAAGGGAGCCAGAGACAGTCAGCAGTATTTGTAGGATAAACACAGCAATTGCTTAACCCTGAACTTTATGAGTGCCGAATAGCTACAGAACTAGATACAGATACAGATCTACCTACACGCAATCCCTTTCTAATAATATTGATAATAGCTGACAGCTGAGTGGTTACCATGTGTCAGGCACTGTGCCAACTGTCTTTCATGCAGTTTGACATAGGGATGATTATGATCCCATTTTTCACATATGGAAACTGAGGCTTGGGCAGGCTAAATAACTTATAAGATCAAACGGTTGGAATTTAGTGGAATCAGGATTGACTCTAAGCCGTATTACTCCAGCAGCTTCCTAAATAAACAATTAAAAATCATATTTGATTGCAATAAAATGAGTCACATGAATTTTTTGGTTTCCCCGTACATATAAAAGTTATGTCTACTCTATATTGTGGTCTATGAAGTGTGCAATAGAATTATGTCCAAAAAGCAATGTACATACCTTAATTTTAAAAATACTTTATTGTTAAAAATGCTAACCATCATCTGAGCTTTTAGTGAGATGTAATCTTTTTGCTGATGGAGGGTCTTGCCTCAGTGTTGATGGCTGCTGACTGATCAGGGTGGTAGGTGATGAAAGTTGGGATGGCTGTGGCCATTTCTTAAAATAAGACAACAATGAATTTTGCTGCATCAATGGACTCTTCCTTTTAAGGAGGATTTCTCTGCAGCATGCAACGCTGTTTGATAACATTTTGCCCACATTAGAGGTTATTTTGAAATTGCAGTCAATCCTGTCAAACCCTTCCACTGCTTTATCAACTAAGTTTATTCTAAAAAAATTGCCTTTTTTTAGCAACAAAGTATGTTTTAATACTACAAATCTTCAATTTGTAAAAAACGCAGTACCTGTGAAGCACAAGAAAACAAGGTATGCCTGTATACATTTATCTAAACCCATAGAATATATAGCACTAAGAGTGAACCCTAAGGTAAACTATGGCTTTTGAGTGATTATGATGTATCAGTGCAGGTTCATCAGTTGTGACAAAGGCGCTACTCTGGCGGGAGATGTTGACAGAGGGGAGGCTGTGCGTGTGTGGGAGCAGGGGGCATATGGGAAACCTCTGTATCTTCCTCTCAATTTTTCTGTGAACTTAAAACTATCCTTTAAAAAAAAGTCTTTAAAAAGAAACCAAAAAAAATTTGTGGTCTGGGGAATTTCTGTTTTATACATGTATTGCTTGCTCATTCGTTCATTCACTCATTCACTCATCCACAATATTTACTGAGTGCCACTGTGTGCCAGGCACTGTGTAGGCATTGAAGATGCCAGATGAACAAGACAGTTGCAGGCCTTGAACTCACAGAGCTTTGCTGCCCTTTCCCTGAAAGTAAAGAATTTCGCAGCAGCTAGGATAACTTATACCAAGCCCTTCACACTGTAACTGGGGAAGTGGGATTGGGATTGAGGGATGAGAAGGGGATCAGAGGGAGCCCAGACTCATCCCATGCAGTCCTGAGCTTAACAGAATCAGCTCAGCCCATCTCACGCCCAGTACTTGCCTTGGCCAGGTCAGTGGGAGCTGTGGCTTCTTCTGGGTTGAACAAGGAATCAAATCATCTCTTTGGTCAGAAGGGTTCCTTTGCTCCGGATGATTCTGGTGTATAGTTGAGATTGAGAACCACTGAGGAGGAAGTTTCAACAAATGCATCCATCTGAAAACAGAAGACGACACCGCCCCTCCCCTCTGGACGTCCTCCCCCACCTCTAACATGAGTCGCTGGGGCACACGGGTGTCCAAGGTTCTTTGACCTGTGATGTTCCCTGGTAGGGACCACCTTAGAACTGGTGCTATAGTGATTCAGGGTCTCACCACCTTGGAACGCCTTGCAAAGAGGCACATGGGGACTGCACAGGATCGACCCCTAGGCAGCAGGCAAAGGGCACAGGATGAGCAGGGTGTCCCAGAAAACCAGCCTGATGACCCAGGGCCAAGAGTTTTTAGGGTTGATTTCAGAGACTATTTTGAGGACCTGGTTCAAAAGCTTCAGACAAGTTCATTATAAGGTCATACTGGCTCAGTGGATATTAGGGTCTTCTGCTGATGTTTGAAAAATAAAATTACCTTGGCTCAGTTAACAAATCTATAAAGAGAAAAAGAAATCTGACTTGGTTTTGATACAGTTCAGGCTTTTGAAGGTGAATGGATGTTTTTAGTTCATGGTTTCACAGGTTCAAACCCTGGAGTACAGCCTTAATGGTCAACATCAGTCCAATTGTCCCAACCAGGGCGGGAGGAGGGACTGTAGCAGACATTAACCCAGACTCCCAGAGCAAGAAATATTGTTGCGGAAGGTGAGGAAGATTCTGTAAAGGAAAACTCACTTCTCCTGTGTCTCTCCTTTACTACTCACACAAAACACTTCACTTCTTATACTTCTAGTCAGCCAAATGTGTATGGAATCTTCCCCTACCAAGCGATTCTCTGAGACATCATCTAAGTATCCTACACTTCAATTCAATTCTGACACTAACCAGAGTTAGTGCAGGCCCCACAGCTTAAGGGCTCAGTCCCAAAGACCATGCCCACTTCAGATGCCAATCCCAAGTAGTGGGTCCTCAGATTACCCACATCTTCTGTCTGGCTTGGCTACAAATCAGAGATTCCCATGACCCACCCCCCTGGATTTGATGATTTGCTAGAATAGCTCACAGAACTCAGGGAAACACTTATTATGTTTACCAGTTTATTAGATAATAAAGGATATGATCAAGGATACAGAGGAAAAGCCAGATGAAGAGAGACATAGGGTGAGGTCTGGAAGTGTTCTGAGTGGAAGAGTGTCTATCTCTATGGAGCTGGGATGCACCACCCTCCAGGTGTGTAGATGAGTTCACCAACCCAGAAGCTCTCTGAGCCCCATACTACTGGGATTTTTATGCAGAATTCATCACGTAGACATGATTGATCATTAACTCAGTCTCCAGCCCCTTTCCCCTCTCTGGGGTGGGGCTGAAAGTTCCAAGCTTCTAATCATGGCTTGGTCTTTCTGGTGACCAGTCCAAATCCAGGAGCCATCCATGAGTCACATTAGGACAAAACACTGCTATCACCCAGGAAATTCCAAGGGATTTATGAGTTCTATGTCAGGAACCAGGGTCAAACACTAAGAATAAAAGATGCCTCTAGCACCCCTATTTACAAGGGTTTTAGGAGCTCTCTGTCAGAAACTGGGGGCAGAGGGCCGTACATATATATATTTCTTATTATGTCACAGGTTCCCAGAGAAAAGAAGCAACTCCCACCCCAGAGAACCCCAGAGAACATCACCCTATGACAGTTACCCCAAATCCCTCTGGATCTCAGGAGCCCTGGAAGGTAAGTGAAGTGTGATTATAAATAAATGCTAGTGGAAAGTCCAAGGAGACAGTTACAAAGCGAGGCAGCGTAGAAACACGAAAGTGAAAACCAGGGGAAGGGGAGGCCTGAGGATGACTCAGACAGGTGTAAAGAGTTGGAGCTGACCTTCTGCTCCATCGACAAGTGACCTTGCAGTCAGGCGACTCACCAGGGCTCCTGGAGGGGAGAGAATGGCCCCCCGGGAGTGGAAGAACGAGCCAGCACGTCTTCCTGGACAGAACAGATGGAGTTAAATTAAGACTCTTCCCTCTCTCACCAGGCTTTATGAAGTCTGGCTGCTAATTCACTCCTTTTGTAAGGATTCCTGGCTGACCTAAGAGAGAAAGAAGTGTCTTTCTAGGGAGGAAGCCCCTAGAAAGTTCATGCCCTGCTCGGGCCCCCTCAGTGTGGCCATGGGAGCGCACTGGGCCCTGGACACTGACTCACGCCACAGAAAGATGCTGCCAATCACCCCATCTCCAGCTCCTCTCCATCTCAACTGGCTGGGTCTGACCTTCAGGACACTTGTCATGGTCTTTCTTATTTATCTTCTTTATTTATTTGTATTCTTGTTCGTGGTCTGTTGCCCAGATTTAAACTTAAGAAGACAAAGATCTTTTCTGACTTATTTTCAGTTGAACCCCCAAGATGTAGAACAAGGCTTGATCCATAAAAGGCCCCTCAAAATTTGTTCAAGGAAATGAATGAATGAGTGAGAGAACGGATGAGTCAAGAATCCAGAACTCCATCCAGAGATGTCACAGAGTGGATGAGAAAGGAGCTGCAATCAATGACTCAAGTAAGAGAGGTGGGATGTGGTAAAAGTTTGAGGGTCTGAGCTGTTGTGTTCTAGTCTCTCTCCTGGGGCATCCAGTCACAAGGGGTTGGGAGGGAGAGAGAGGGGGCTGGTTTAGGGGACTTGCAGTGGGGTGTAGAAAGGATTGTTAGGGGCATAGGCAGGAGGGGAGAAGGCGAGGGAAGAGGCACGGAGGAAGGGAATCAGTGAACCTGGAAAAGAAAGCAAGACTTCCCAAATGAGGATGGGACAGGGAGACCTGTGGGAGGGCTCCATCTCTCTGGCAACAGGCTCACCATCCCAAGTCCCATCTCTAGCCCTGGGGCAATAAGTCATCCTACTGAGCCTCAGTTTCCTCATCTGTCAGATGGGGTAACAACAGCCCTCTCTGTTAGGGCTGTCCTGAGGATTTAGGGAGGTGATATGGGTAAGAACTTGGCACCGGGCCTGGCAGGTAGCTTTTTTCTCATGTCAGAAGCCACAATACTAAGCCAGCTTCTCCAAGGGCCTTCCTGAACCCCTGGCATAAATGTGCCATCTCCATCCTGCCCAAGCATCCTCCCTTGAGAAACTCACCTAAGGAAGGAGCTGGGACAAGAAATCACTCAGTGCTAACAGCCTAGCACTTGGGTGGGCTTGAGGAGGCAGAGCCCATTCTGGTCCACTTGAATAGGTGACAGGGTTGTCCTTGCACAAAGGTGACCATCAGATGCCAGTGGCTTCTCTCTTCTTTACTGGTTTGCAACACTAATGAGCATTTCTGGATGGTACTGATCATAAACCCAGGTAAGTCGCCCTGGCTGCGGGCAAGCTCTAACCCCTCACAGGACAAGTTTCTGCCCTTGGAGCCCTCCTTCAGAGGAGCAGGCTATGAGAAATCCTTTGCCCCTGCCTTTCTGAGTCATGGACACTCCCTCCCTCCCAGGGCCAGAAGGATCCTATGCCATAGGTCAGAGGATGAAGTTGTGAGAGACACACAGAAGCTTTTTCTTCTGTTGAACAGAGTGTCCCAGGGAGAGTTGATCGCCCACACTCTCTAACTGTATTAGGGTGGATGGACAGCCTGGGCAAGCCCACAACAGCTCAGATGAGGACTTGGCTGCCTCCCCAGCAGGTGGTCTGGGAGCTTGCTCTGCCTGGAGGTGGGTGGAGGTCTGCGGACCAGGCATTTGTTACCCAGAGTGTGGGCGGTAGCAAGGTCTTGATTTTTCGAGAATAAGTTAAGTATCCATAAATTTTCACCAAACAAAAATTCCATTGCCAGGCAGGATCTTTTGAGAGCTGTTTCACAGTCAAGGATGCGTAAGACATTCTATGATCCTCTCTTGAGAGTTTCCAGGATTCTTGGGGTGCTTCGTTCCCCATCCTCTGGTTGGGCTGCCCCAGCCTTGGGTGGAGGGAAGATGCTGTTCACTGGCTCTGGGTGGAGGTGTGCATCGTGGAACAGTCATGAGCAGGGAAAACAGAGGCGAGAAACAGTCTCATTCAAACTAGCTCAGGTAACAAGGACCTTGAAAGGAAGTGAGTGGCCAAAGACAGGAACCCAAGAACAGCTGGACCATATAGGGTCTGGGACTGGACAGCCAGTGTCCCAGACTGTGTCTCCCTCTTATGATGATGCTCAACCCTCCTCTCTACATCTCCCTAAACATCTGCTTCATCCCCTTGATGTTTGCTGCAAACTTCCATTTTCTGCTAGCATGTGACCTCTCTGCTCTTCCCAAACATCAGCTGCAAGGTGGCTTGGCTTACCTTAGTTGAAGTCCCATGTCACCATACTCCAGGTGATACAGACTTGGAACCAAGAGGCCTGGATTCAGACTCTGCTCTATCTGTGTAACCTTGGACACATTACGCCTCAGCTTCCTCCTCTGTACAAGTAGAATAACTAGTGTTTCTGTCTCGTAAAGCTTGTGTGAGTATAAAATGAATTGATTGATGAAAAACACTCAGCACGGTGCCTGACAAATAAGTGGTTAAAAACAGTAGCTTCTGTCAACTCCACGAGGGATTAAAAACTCAAATGCTCACCCAGCCAAGGAGATTCCTGAAGTCATTTTCATAGTGAAATTGGCCCCAGATTACCAAAAAAAAGGGAGGCATAGGGCTGGGGAACAAAAATAGCATTTATCCATTCCACAAAGATTATTATTTCTAAAGAACTGCTAGACAGCTCTTTCTGTTAAAAAATATATATACATATATATATGTATATATATGTGTGTATCTATATATATGTGTGTGTGTGTGTGTGTGTATGTGTATATATATATTTGGATATTCAGCCAAGCCCTGCCTGGTTTTTCTGCCCATTCTCTCCATTGCTCTTAAGTCTGTCCTTGAAGAGTCAAGGAGAAAAATTCTGCTGTCAACATGGGTTTGACAGTCAAACAACCCTGGGTTTGAACCAGATTTGCCCTTTTGCAAGTGACTTTGTACAAACTACTCAATCTTTCTGATTCTCAGTCCCCTCATCAATAAAATGGGGATAATAACTCTACCCACCTGTTATCATTGTAAAGAATGAGAAAAAAAAAGTGCAAATAACAGCTCTTTAAGAATTTAAAGCTGGGCCCCAATACCAGGTCTTTTTGTTTCCAGGCGAAAGAGCCCCATTCATTCATTCATTCTTTGGGTGGCATGTGTCCAGATCCCTCCCAGCTGTAGTGGATTTGTGCTGCTCTTTGCCTGCCTACATGAAATGTGTTCCCCCTTCTCTGGACAATGGCATCCTGTTTTGTTTTGGGGAACCACCTTTGGCATTGTATAGTCTGATGGGACTGTCGATCAAAATGCCCTGGTCTCCGCCTACCAGGCTCAGCCAACCAGATATTCTCCCTTCAAGCTTCCATCTTGAGCTGAATGATACAGAGACTGACAATAGCTGGCACTCCTTTGCCTTGACTAGGGGGTAAAAGTGGTCCAGCTTTCCTGCCACCTTAGTTCCTCCCTTCTTCAGCCTGGATCTTCAGCCTTCCAATGATAATTTGAACTGCAAACAAATTCCTTTTCTGTTTGTTAGAGTACATTCCTATTGCTTGTACCCAAGGAACACTAACAGACCACAGTTCAGATGGAACTTTGGGGATCTTGGTGGAGTTGTGAGTATTCCTGTGGGTGAGCTTAGGATGAATTCTCTGGGTCTGGTGATATGGAAAGCATGAGAAGTGAACGCTGGAATGAGAGCATCTGGAAGAAAGACCTCATTAAAGTGGGAGGACCTCATGTCTGTGTGTGGTCCAAGGAAGCACTCGGAGGTGATGGGGTTTTAGGAAAGATCTGTCCAGGTGAATTGCTTGGGAGACCTTACCAGAACACTACCTGCCCTTTCTGCCTGCTGCCAACATACCACCATACCTAGAATTGAGGGGACACGGGAAGGTTTCTCTAACTGGCACAACTCCCGGGCTTTGAGGGGGAAAGAGAGAAGTGCTAAAATTTGTTTCCTCCAAATGTTCTGGACCGCAGCCAGGAGCACCCATAAAAGAAAGTTGGCACCCACCTCAGAAGTGAGGCGATATATTTCTCTAAACTGCAGTCATAATTCCTAACTGAATGTCTCTCTCAAAAATTCATGACACGAAAGACTGAATTATTAAGTAAATAAAATCATAAATGAGGATCATAACGGAACTAATAGCTGCACTGAACAGCTTTCTATCATGTGGGAGCTCTCAGACAGCTCCCCAATGGTCCAGGGTAGCTGTATCCCTGCAAACTTCCAGAACTATCCCTTCACCCAGCGAAAGAATGGTGCACCCTGCTTTTCAAATCTTGCCATTGGTGGATTGGGTTTTTCTATCAATGAAGACGACCCAATAGCACAACTTTCTTTTCTCCAAGACGATTTGTACTTGGAGGCAGCCCCAGCTTGCCTGTTTCTCACTGAGCTGTCACTCACATTCTCTCAGCATCAGCTGCTGCAGCCCTGATAGCCTTTGACAGCTACGAGTCTATTACCACTTAGACCACACCCCTCAATCGGATTTTGATTTCTAGCCAGTTTGATCAATTTTTTAGATAGTTTAGCAGTTTTCTTCCATAACCTTTATATTTAAGTCTGAACTCCAGAACTGGTAGTTGAGATGGAGTCTTTTAAATGACTCATGTTCTGCCCATTCTGACTGTCCAATTATTCAACAGATATGTAGTGAGCTCAGCTCTGTGTCCAGCACTATGTTGGGCGAAGGGCATTCTGCGGTGGTCAAAATCTCCACCACCCTGCACTCCATGACCTCATGGCTCAGCAGAGGGGAGGAGTTCAACAAACAGGCCCAGAGATAATACTAGATTCGCAAACTGAGATACGTGTTATAAAGGAAACAAAATGACATGTTATGAAAAGGCATGATGGAAGAGATCTTGTTTGAGGGGGGGAGGTTAGAAAAGGTTTATTTGAGCAAAACATACCTAAACTGAGGCCTGAGGATGAGTAGGATATGAAGAGCAAAGGGAGGAAAGCACAGGTTGGAGAGCACTCCAGGGTGGGAGCTGCATGTACAAAGAAAGCCTCTGGGGGAGCCCAGAGTTTGTTCTGTTCAAGACACTGAGAGCCAGCCAGTGTGGCTGGAGTGGAGGTGGCCATGCTGAGGCTGGAAGTAAGGGTGGGCAGCTTCCTCTGATGGGCATGGGATGTTGGCTCAGCTGGGGCTCCCCTGAGAGGCCATGCATGTCCTCCAGTAGTGGCTGTTGGCGAAACACTGAGGTACAGTGTGAACCATGCTGATCTGGAAGTCAGAGGTTGTGTGGAACCTTCTAGAGCGTGGGGCGGGGGGGAAATGGGCGAATTAGGTGGAGCTCTGAAGTAGGTCTTGCGCACAGGAAGCGCTCAACAAATGGTGGTCTCAGCTCTCTCTCTTAGCATTGAGGTAATGCTAAGTTCCTTCATTTTCTTGGGCTAAATTCCCTTCCTATAGAATTTGGGTAGGGGTAGGTTTGCATATATGGAGGATGCTGCCCATCCGGATTCCAGGGTCTTTTCCTTGATGGGATGGTGCAGACCTTGGCCTCCCAGCCCCAGGCCCTGGGCTGTCTGTCCCATCTCTTATCCCAGGCACCACAGCCCAGATGTCTGGCTGATGTGCTGGAAGGTGGCTGGGGCTCAACTTGATCCTGGTGTTTTCAGCCGTCAGTGTGTTATTAGTGAGAGGACACTGCTGAGTCTGACCTGGAGCCCCAGTTCCTGGTGTCCACAAAGGCATCCTTAAATTAAGAACAAGTAACATGTACTCGACTTCTCTCCAGCGCATCCTGACCTAGCCCTTCATTCTCCACCGCTGGAGTGTCCCCAGATTCCTAACCCCAAACAGGTAAGTCTAGTGTCTGAGAGCTGCTAGTGGGGTCAGAGCGACTTGGGTTGGAAGTCCTAATCCCATGTGTGATCTGGGAGAAGTTCCCTCTCTGAGCCCATTTCCTCATCCGGAAAATAAGGATTTCAATACCCATAGTGTTTTTTTGAGCATTAAATGAGAAGGGACACACAGACTGCATAGCACAATGCCCAACTCACAGTATATTTTCCATACAGGCTAGTTGCTATCATCATTGAATTATTATTGTTAAAGTTATTATTGTCATCAGCAACAGAGTAAATTCCTAATAAGAACAGTGAAGCTGAGAGCAAAGTAGGGGCTGAAGCCAGACACCCAGCTCCTCATAGGTCCCGAAGTTTAGATCATCATAGAAAGACTTCCTGAGTCTCAGGGGCCTCTGGAGGGAGTAGCAAGGCACCTTGATAGTATCCGGGAAATTTCACAGGGGCCCTGCTACAGCTTTGGGGAGTTAGAACCCCACTGCATCCTCCTCAGCCTCAGGCATTACTGGGGGAGCTTGAGGGCACATTCCAGAAGCCCTGTCTCCTGTGTGAGTTGACCACACGGCAGTGAGGCTTCCGTTTGTAGTCTCCCGTCTCTCCATGTTCCCGGCCTCTCCGAAAAAGACAGCCCTTCTACAATCAAGCTGGAGATTTCCACTAAACATAAGAAAGACCTTTCAGACTGTCCACAGATTGGAAAGCCAGGGAAATCATACATTTCCGTAGGATGAATAATGTTAAGTAAGGTTTATGCACCAGACTTTGTTCTGAGTACGTGATATGAATGAACTGGTTTAATTTTCCCAGGGCCCTACAAGTCAGGTGTTCTGTCCTTGTCCCTGTTTTTACAGATGAGGGGACTGAGCTTGGAGACACAGCCCCCAGTCACTCACCTGGCACATGCAAGGCAGTTCTGCTTGACCCCAAACTCATACTCTGAACCACCACACCAGAGAAACCTGCCAGCCCCATGCTTCCTGCATGCCAGCCCCTTTTGGGCTCTAGGCTACCATGCTCAGACCCAAATGTGCTCAGCTAGCAGGGCCAGGATTTCCACACAAGCAGCTTGTCTCCAGACGCCGCACATGGTGCCATGCTGCTTCTCAAAGAAACTCTCATAATGATAAAAAAAGTCTTCCTCGAGTTTCCTTCTAATTCACAGAACAAGGGACTCTCAGCCAGGACTGACTTCTCCTGTGGGGCAGACTTAAGAGCATGGACTTTGGTTTTATGTGTGTGTGTGTTTTATTGAAGTGTAGTTGATTTACAATGTTATGTTAGTTTCAGGTGTACAGCTCAATTATATATAGATTCTTTATATAATATATATATATATTTCAGATTCTTTTCCCTTATAGGTTATTACAGAATACTGAGCATAGTTCCCTGTACTATACAGTAGGTCCTTGTTGGTTATCTATTTTATATACAGTAGGGTGTATCTGTTAATTCCTACCTCCTAATTTATCTCTTCACCACCCTTTCCCCTTTGGTAACCATGGACTTTGAAGATACACAGATCTGAGTTCCAATTCTGCATCTCCAGTTGTCCATCTCTTGAGACAAATGACTCAGCCCACCTGGCAGTAAGAGTACCTATTTCATTGTACTTAACCAGTGCCTGACACATAGTAGGTGCTCAGAGCTCTGCCCATTGCCAACGAAGCCAAGAGTTACAGTACCTCTTCACCCAGGCCTGGGCCACTGGCAACTTTACAACAGTGATCTCCACTGGTTTCCTGGGCAACACAGCCACACAATTCCAATTCATCAGCCATCCATCACCTTTGACTTGTGATCATTCAGCTCAGACCCAGGTCCTGAAGACATTCACTGCTTTCACTTTGATGGATTGAAGTGCATATTTGAGCCACATCCCACTCCCTCTATGCAGGCCAGGAGTCTCTTCTGACAACTGAAGGAAACAGAAAGGAAAGATTAACTCAAGAGCCCACAGCCAGGGCCCCAGAGGAAGCAGCTGGACCTCCAAGCAAGGCGCGTGGCCTCTCCTGCCCTTCTGTCTGCAGCAGGTGACTAATTGGATCAGTAACTGGAAGAAGGCTGGTCCCTGGCTCAGGTAAAAGCAAGGCCTGAGCAAACCCCTCAGATTATCCAAGTGGCATGGGTGCCCTGCTAGCTCAAGCCATGTGTCCCTTTTGTTCTGGGCTCCATGCTGTCCGTGGATGGAGAACAGGGCAGGCCTGTCCCTCTAAACTTAACTTACACTTGGCATTAGCTTAGCAGCTGAAGGGTCTTCCAGAGTTTCAGGATTGTGAATTCCCAACACTCAAGGGAGCAGGAGAAGCCTCTCCTGATATGAAAAAAAGATTAGAGATTCTCTTCTTAGGATGGTTCACATGGAACAGTGTGAGGGGTAAACGGGAACAACGATAGTGACTGCTCAGAGTTCCTTGAACTCTGAGAATTCTCTCAAACGTGAGACAGGGAGAATGTCTCTATTGAGGCCACTTTTTAAAACAGCATTATTTTTTTTTTATAAATTTATTTATTTTATTTTATTTTTGGCTGCGGTGGGTCTTTGTTGCTGCACACGGGCTTTTCTCTGGTTGTGGCGAGCCAGGGCTACTCTTCATTTCGGTGCGCGGGCTTCTCATTGCCATGCCTTCTCTTGTTGTGGAGCACGGGATCTAGGTGCGTGGGCTTCAGTAGTTGTGGCACACGGGTTCAGTAGTTGTGGCGCACGGGCTTAGTTGCTCTGTGGCATATGGGATCTTCCTGGACCAGGTATCAAAACCGTGTCCCCTGCATTGGCAGGCGGATTCTTAACCACTGCACCACCAGGAAAGCCCTAAAACAGCATTATTGAGGTATAATTGATATACCAAGAACTGCATATTTAATGTGTACAATTTAATGAGTTTGGACATATGCAAATATCCATGATACCATCACCACAATCTAGCTAATAGATATAGCCACTTATCTGCCACTTTCATGCACAATAGCTCCACCACACAAGAGGGCTTACAGTTGCTACTATTGTTATCTCAGTTCACAGGAAAGCAAACAGGCTGGGAGTGCCTAAGTGGCTGGTGCACAGACACAGTACTGAAATGTAAGGTTGGGGCTGGAATGCAGGTGTATCTGAGCCTAGGATGCCAATCTCCTTCCCAAAGTGAAGTCAAAGTAAGCCTGCTAGCATCATCTATGTCCATTTTGCAGATAGATAAAGAGAGGCCCAGATAGATGCAAATTAATAGCTAATAAGGAACATGGTCAGATCATGGCACTCAGGGATAATGATGTCTTCCCCGGCCTGGCAGCGTGGCGCTCTACAGGCCTCCCTTTTCTCCCCGAGCCTTGCACCAGCTGCTCACTCTGCTGGGACCTCACTCGCTCACACATGTGCACACAAATTTCACCTGGCCCTCACTGCACCCTAATGGCCTACTATGGGCTGAATGTTTGTGACTTCCTAAAATTCATATGTTGAAACTCTCAGGTCCAATGTGATGGATTTTGGAGATGAGGCCTTTGGGTCATGAAGGTGGAGCCATTGTGATGAGATTAGTGCCCTTACAAGAAGACACATGAGATCTCTTTCC
>NW_006776910.1:0-220 GCF_000442215.2 Lipotes vexillifer | reverse complement strand
CCATAATGCTATGAGACTAGATATCAATTACAGGAAAAAATCTGTAAAAAACACAAACACATGGAGCCTAAACAATACACTACTTAATGACCAAGATATCACTGAAGAAGTCAAAGAGGAAATCAAAAAATATGTAGAAACATATGACAATGAAAATACGATGACCCAAAACCTATGGGGTGCAGCAAAAGCAGTTCTAAGAGGGAAGTTTATAGCAATA
>NW_006776909.1:0-276 GCF_000442215.2 Lipotes vexillifer | reverse complement strand
GAAGGTCAGGAAGAAACTGAGAAGCAGTTCCAGGATAAAGGAGACTCAGAATAAAGGATCCGGGATGGGATCCTTTGGCCAAAAAGGACATCGCTGGGACCATCGGATACTCAGGAATGCTTTGCACTAGTCTTACAACATTTATTTGTTGAAAACTGTTTCAAAAGGGGAAAAAAAATTATGCATATCATCTCCTTTTAGAGCCTACCCTGTGTCGCCTTGTGCAAACTTCGGTTGTTGCACGTAATCTGTTTACTGCTCAGCCTACCCTCCAGG
>NW_006776908.1:0-6047 GCF_000442215.2 Lipotes vexillifer | reverse complement strand
TATATATATATATACACCACATGTTCTTTATAGATGGCCAACAGGCACATGAAAAGATGCTCAGCATCACTAATTATTAGAGAAAAGCAAGTCAAAACCACAATGAGGTATCACCTCACACTGGTCAGAATGCCATCATCAAAAAGTCTACAAATAATAAATGCTGCAGAGGGTATGGAGAAAAGCGAACCCTCCTACACTGTGGGTGGGACTGTAAATTGCTGCAGCCACTATGAAAAATCAGTATGGAGGTTCCTTAAAAAAGTAAAAACAGAGCTACTATATGATCCAGCAATTCCACTTCTGGGCATATACCCAGAAAAGATGAAAACTCGATTCAAAAAGATACATGCACCCCAATGTTCATAGCAGCGCTATTTACAATAGTCAAGACATGAAAGCAACGTAAGTGTCCATCAACTGATGAATGGTTAGAGAAGATCTGTTCTTCATTCTTGATATTGGTGATTTTTGAGTTATCATTTTTCATGATCAATCTGCATATTTATCATTTTTGTGATTTTGATAGATTTATCATTTTGATGGATTTGTTGACTTCCTCAGTTGAACAACATATGTCGCTCTAGTTCATTGATGACTACTCTTTGCAACTTTTGTTGTGTCTTATTAGCTATCTTTTAACTAGATTCTTGAGATGGAATCTCATGTAATTAATTTAATATTTCTTCGTTATAACAAATGAATTTAAGGCTAAAATTTTTCCTGTAAATTATACTGTTTTAGCTGTATTTGGAGATTGTAGGTATGTCTTATCCTTATTAATGTGAAGCTAAAATCTTTTATAATTTCTCCATGATTTCTTGTGTTATTTATAAATGACTTAATTTCCAAGCAGTTGGAGGTTTTCTATTTATCTTTTTATTGTTAGTAAACAATGAAATACTACTGTGGAGAGATTATAGCCTATATGATTTTAGTTCTTTTTTCATTTCTTAAGACTTGTTTTATGATTCTGAATATGGACAATTTTGGTAAATGTGCACAAAAACTGAATTTTTACTCATCTGTTATTGGGTGCATGTTATATATGTAAATTAGACCAGGTTTGTTAATTGTGTTGTTTGGATTTTTAAGTTATTACTGACTTCTATTTGTATTTGTTCCATGTAGTATTGAGGAGTGTTAAAATATCCCACTATGATTATAGATCTGACTACCTCTCTTTCTCTCTCTTTTTTTTTATTGGGGTATAGTTGTTTACAATGTTGTTAGTTTCTACTGCACAGTGAAGTGGAAGGATACTTCTCTTTTTAATGCTAACAATTTATATGTTTTGAAGCTAAATTGTTGGATGCATACAGATTTGGAATTGTTATATATATTTATTTATTCCTTTATCAGTATGAAATATCCCCTTTCTCTTTAGTAATGTATCTTGTTTTAAAATATACATTGTTGATATTTATATAGCTATACCAGCTTTCTTTGGTTAGTGTTTGCATGGTGTGTACTTTTCTATTGTTTTACTGTCAGTTTCTCTATGTTCTTTTTTGTAAACATATACTTTAAAAAATTAGTCTGACAATCTTGGTCTTGTACTTGGTATATTTACATTTAATATAGTTTACTGATATATCTGGGTTTATATCTACTATCTTAATGTTTTTTATTTCACTCTAATTTTTATGTTTCTTTTTAATTTCCCTTTCTTTCGATTTAAAATTTTGATTATCCTATTTTCTCTGTGAAGTTAATATGTATTTTTTCCCTTTTGTTTGAGGGTTTAACTTAGAGGTTTCAACATAGAAGCTTCACTTATTTCAGTCTAAAACAGTATTTCTTTTGTCACTTCTTTGATAATGACAGTAACTTAACGTTTATCTCCATTTATCATCCCTCTTGCCTTTTGTATAATTGATACCATGTGTTTTATTTCTAGATTCACTTTAAACTCCATAATGTATTGCTAATATAGTTTATAATCTCAATATTCAGTTTATATTAATATATTTTTACCATTATATATTTATTCCTTCTTCTGATCCTTATCTCTTCCTGTAATTCTGTTTGGATTCATTTTCTTCTTCCTAAGAATATTCTTTATTCTTTATTTTACTGTAGGTTTATTAGGATGAATTCTCTCAGGCTTTGTTTGTTGTTATTTCGCTTTTTAGAAAACCTCTTATTTTGAAATAATTGTATATTTGCAGGAAGTTGCAAAAATAGTACAGAGAGGTTCTGTGTTCCCTTCACCCAGTTTTCTCCAATTATAATATCTTATATAACTATAGTACAATATTAACCAAGAGATCAACATTGTACTACTCACAGTTTCAGATTTCATTCACTTTACATGTACTCATCTGTGTGTGTGTGTGTGTGTGTGTGTGTGTGTGTTTGTAGTTGAGTCTGCCATAAATAATGCAATTTTATCATATGTGGACACTCATGTAAACACCACTACAATCAAAATAAGAAACTGTTCTATTATTACAGAGATCTTTTTTGTGCTGTATCTTTGTAGTTACACTCACTCTCCTCCCTCCCTGTCCCATTACTAACCCATGGACATTTTCTGCATATAGATCTTGTACATATGTTGTTAGAATTATATCCATGCATCTCATTTTTTGGTGCTATTATAGATGATATTTGTTTTTAAATTTAAATTCCATTTGTTTATTTCTGGTACATAGTAAAGCAATTGACAGCAATTGTCCTGTATCCTGAAACCTTACTAAAATTGCTTATTAGTTTTAGGAGGTTGTTTTTGTCATTTCCTTGGAATTTTCTACATAGACAATCATGTCTTTTATGAACATAGACATTTTTATTTCTTTTTTTCCCAATCTATATATCATTTATTTCTTTTTAATTTTCATATTACATTAGCTAGGTCATCTAATACAATGTTGAATAGGAGTGATGAGAGGGGACATCATTCCCTTGTTTCTGATCTTAGGGGACAAGCATCTATTCTCACCATTAAGTGTGATGTTGAAGCATTTTTGTAGCTATTCTTTTTTTTGTTTTTTTGCTGTACGTGGGCCTCTCACTGTTGTGGCCTCTCCTGTTGCAGAGCGCAGGCTCCGGACACACAGACTCAGCAGCCATGGCTCACGAGCCTAGCCGCTCCGCGGCATGTGGGATCTTCCCAGACAGGGGCACGAACCCGTGTCCCTTGCATCGGCAAGCAGACTCTCAACCACTGCGCCACCAGGGAAGCTCCTGTAGCTATTCTTTATCAAGTTGAAGAAGTTCCTCTTTATTCCTAGTTTACTGAGAGTTTTTGTTACTGAGCAGGGGCTCATGTGCCCACGGCGCAGAAAGCCAAACTCTGACAGTGGTTGTTTGAAGCCAAGTTAGGGCTTATTTGTACGGCGGCAAGCAAGGAAGTGGGAGACGTGTCTCAGATTTACTCCAACTTGGTCTTTGAATTAGAGTTTTTTTATAAGGGGGAAGAACGTAGAGGCTGGATTAATCATCATCTCGTGACATTTCTTCATCTTTGTTTCAGGAGAAAGGATGTCTCTAGTTTATGGTTCTCAGGCCAGGTGGTCCATGGCTCAGGGGTCTGTTAGCTCATCTTGCCCTGGAGAAACAACCTGAGTTTGTACATTAATGATGATATCTATAGTAGCAATTTTAGTACATTAATGATGTCATCAACAATAGCAATTTTAGTCATTTGATTAGTTTTCAGTTAGCACAGAATTGATGTCAGAGGGGACAAGAAAGGGAATAAAGTTTTTGATGGAGAGGTTAATCATAAATTCAGTAAGGGAACTCGGATTTAGCAAGAGTTGGTTTCATTTTTGTTATGAATGTGCTGGATTTTTTCAAATGTTTTTCCTGCATCTATTGACAATATCCTTCTTTAGATTGGTGGTATAATTCATTACATTAATTGATTTTCAAATACTGAACTAGCCTTGCATACCTAGAATAAATCACGTTGAGTTGTAGTGTAGAATTATTTTTATACATTTTAAAAATTTGATTTGTTAATATTTTGTTGAAGATTTTTGCAGGTATGCTCATGAGAATCATTGGTCTATTGTTTTCCTTTCTTGTGATCTCTTTGTCTGGTTTTGGTATTAGACTAATGTTAGCCTCATAGCATGAGTTAGAAAGTGTTGCCTGTGCTTCTATTTTCTGGAAGAGATTATAGATAATTGGTATTTTCTTTTCCTTAAATGTTTAGTGGAGTTCACTAATGAACCCATCTGGGTCTGTTGCTTTCTTTTATTTTTTTTAAAGGTTATTAATTCATTCAGTTTCTTTAATAGGTATAGTCCTACCGTGTGACTGAACCACACTGATTCCATTTTGTTAGCTCCATCTTAGGCCTGAAGTCCTAATTCTTCCTCTTTCTGTGGGACTGAGCTTTAGCCTACTCACAAGGAATATGCCCAAACCAGATAAGCCCCCAATCAACTTCTACCCTTATGCCCTTATGAAAACTAGAAGAATGCCTTTTGCTGATACAGATGCTTAATGGTCATGAGACCCCCGGGGTGGGGAAACCCTTGTTCTTGTTGGTACGGACATGCTTCTCACTTGGTAGGCAGATTCTATTACCTTTGGCCCTTTTATATCTCTAGGCACCCCTTTCATCCTCTTGGAGTGCAGCTGCAAATGCCTCTGAATCATTGTCCACCCAGTCCTGCCTTTGTGTAAGATAACTACAGTAAACTTCATAATTACACTTTCTGGAGATGCCTGCTTCATTTTTTGGTCTTAAAGTTCCCTCTCAGTTCAAAGGATATTATTCAGTATCTCCACCTCCCAACACCTATTCAGATTATCTACTTTTCTTTGTGTGAGTTTTAGTAGTTTGTGTCTTTCAAGGACTCAGGCCATTTCTTATAGGTTATCAAACTTGTGGACATAGAATTTTTCATCGTATTCCTTAATGATCCTTTTAATATTCATGGGAGTAGCATGATGATCCTCCTTTGTTTCTGACATTGGTAATTTGTGTTTTCTCTCTTTTGCTCTTGATTAGCCTGGCTAAAGGTTTATCAATTTTATTAATCTTTTTAAAGAACAAGATCTTGGTTTTGTTGATTTTCTCTATTTTTTTTTTTTACTTTTGCTCTAATTTTTTACTCTTTCCTTTATTCTTCTTGCTTTAGTATTAAATTGCTCTTCTTTCTCTTGTTTCCCAAGGTGTAATATTAGATTATTGGTTTTAAAACTCTTTTTTTTAAAGTTTTATTTTAAATTGAGGTATAGTTGATTTACAGCATATTATGTTGTGTTAGTTTCAGGTGTACAGCAAAGTGGTTCAGTTATATATATATATACACATATATTCATCCTTTTTCAGATTCTTTTCCCATATAGGTTATTACACAATATTGAGTATAGTTCCTTGTGCTATACAGTAGGTACTTGTTGATTATCTATTTTGTATATACTAATGTGTATATAATCCCAAATTCTTAATTTATCCCCCCCACCACCACCTTTCCCCTTTGGTAACCATGTGTTTGTTTTATTTTCTCAAATATTCACTTTGGTGCTATAAATTTTCCTCTTAGACCTGCTTTCACTGTGTCCCGTAAATTTTGAGTAGTTCTGCTTTCATTTAGTTAAAATATATAAAAAATATTCTTGAGATGTCTTCTTTGAACCATGCTTTATTTAGATATGTATCTCTAAATGTGTGGGAATTTCCCAGCTATCTTTCTGTATTTGATTTCTAGTTCAGTTCCATCATATTTTGAAAACACACTTTATGTAATTCCTACTTTTAGAATTTGTTAAGGTGTGTTTTATTCCAGAATGTGTTTGTCTTAGTGAATATTTCATGTGAGCCTAAACAGAATATAATTTTGCTGTTTTTATTTGGAGTAATCTATAAATGTCAATTACATCAAGTTGATTGATGCTGCTATTCTTGTCACCTGTATTCTGACTTTCTGCCAGGGTGTTAGAGTCTCCAGCTATATTAATAAATTCTTCTCTTCATACTTGCATTTCTATCAGTTTTTTTTCATGTATTTTAATGTCTGTTGTTAATTAATTAATTTATTTTTGCTGTGTTGGGTCTTTGTTTCTGTGCGAGGGCTTTCTCCAGT
>NW_006776907.1:0-419 GCF_000442215.2 Lipotes vexillifer | reverse complement strand
TGTCCTATAAATATCAATGAAATCTATCTGGTCTATTGTGTCATTTAAAGCTTGTGTTTCCTTGTTAATTTTCTGTTTGGGTGATCTGTCCATTGGTGTAATTGAGGTGTTAAAGTTCCCCACTCTTATTGTGTTACTGTCGATTTCTTCTTTTATAGCTGTTAGCAGTTGCCTTATGTATTGGGGTGCTCCTATGTTGGGGGCATATGTATTTATAATTGTTATATCTTCTTCTTGGATTGATGCCTTGATAATTATGTAATGTCCTTCCTTGTCTCTTGAACCATTCTTTATTTTTATTTTATTTTATTTATTTATTTATTTTGCGATACATGGGCCTCTCACTGTTGTGGCCTCTCCAGACGCGCAGGCTCAGCGGCCATGGCTCACGGGCCCAGCCGCTCTGCTGCATGTGGGAT
>NW_006776906.1:0-530 GCF_000442215.2 Lipotes vexillifer | reverse complement strand
TCTTGACAGCTGCACCCATGATATATCCAGACCCATAGAGGATATCGAACAACTGACTGCCTTTCAACCTGCCTCTCTCCCTCTCTGGATATCCGCACACACCTTCACCGTGCTCTATGCCTAACTGAGAATTATCAGGACCCCACTAATAAAACACATCTAGTACTCTTCTCTTCTTTTCATAGGAATGATGTTCCTTCCTGCAGCCTCTTTGTGTTCACCTTGTGAGGAAAGGAGCACTTAACATCTCCTGAGTATGCCAGAGTCACACATGGCTACCACGCTCATTAAGATATCAAGGCAGCCAACTCAAGGACGCCTGTAACTCCACCCACATCACTGGTCCAGAGGCCACAACCAACCATGTTCTTGAGAGCCTTACTCTGTCCACATGGGCACCGGTCAGTAGTAGTAGATGTCAACAGCACTTGTCCGGAGAGGGCACTGAACACAAAACGGCCTCTCGTTGGAGAACACTCCCAACTCCTTCTCACTTACACATATGACTTTGTGAATTCTAACCATCATAT
>NW_006776905.1:0-213 GCF_000442215.2 Lipotes vexillifer | reverse complement strand
ATGCCTCTCTCTCGCTTTGTCACAGCTTACCCTTCCCCCTCCCCATATCCGCAAGTCCGTTCTCTAGTAGGTCTGTGTCTTTATTCCTGTCTTACCCCTAGGCTCCTCATGACATTTTTTTCCCTAAATTCCATATATATGGTATTTGTATTTCTCTTTCTGACTTACTTCACTCTCTATGACAGACTCTAGGTCTATCCACCTCATTACAAA
>NW_006776904.1:1714187-1728509 GCF_000442215.2 Lipotes vexillifer | reverse complement strand
CAAACCCGTGTCCCCTGCATTGGCAGGCAGATTCTTAACCACTGCGCCACCAGGGAAGCCCCATTCCCTTCTTTTAAGCCTTCATTCTCTCCCTCTCTCTATTAGTTCTTACAGCTCATAAATGTTTCTTCATAGTTTTTCCATCTCAAAAACACAGGCCATTCTCAAGTTTATTTTTCCACCTAGCTTGATAAAAACAGTAGGGACATGTTGTAAAGTATTTTGGAAAAAAGGAAATGAAGAGAATAATAATCACTGGTAATCCCAATTCTCAGAGATGATCATTATGTGAGTTTATATTCAGTATTTTCCTACACGTATTTTTGCTGATTAGGATCCAACTAAATATATACTTTTAAAATCTTCCTTTCTATTAGCCTAATGTTGAATTTTAAGATTTTCCATATGCCATTAACCAGTTTGGGAGACAACTATTTTAAATAGCTAGAGTATTCAATATTATGGCTATGCTATGATTTATATATTCATTATTTTATGGGATTTTTACCTAGTTTCTATTTTTGATATAAATAAAATGAGGGTGAATATCTTTGTATATAAATCTTTTACTACATTTCAAATTATATTCTAGGCTAGAGAATAAAGAAACTGCAGCATCAAAGGATATACTCTGTTTTATGATTCTTGTTAGATATTGCCAAATTATTTTTAAAAAATGATTCTGCGTATTTATATGCCTACTGGGAAGTGTGAGTGCCTCTGTCCTGAGGACTTTTGAGAAACTATTACTTTATGAAACAATCTTTGCTAATGGGTAGTTTAATAAATGTTATCTCATTTAAAATTTTTTTTAAAATTAATTAATTAATTGATTTTTGGTTGTGTTGGGTCTTCATTGCTGCATGCGGGCTTTCTCTAGCTGCAGCAAGCAGGGGCTACTCTTCGTTGTAGTGCACAGGCTTCTCGTTGTGGTGGCTTCTCTTGTTGAGGAGCAGGGGCTCTAGGCGTGTGGGCTTCAGTAGTTGTGGCACGTGGGCTTCAGTTGTTGTGGCTCGTGGGCTCTGGAGCACAGGCACTGTAGTTGTGGTGCATGGATTTAGTTGCTCCATGGCATGTGGAATCTTCCCAGGCCAGGGATCAAACCCCTGTCTCCTGCATTAGCAGGCGGATTCCTAACCACTGTGCCACCAGGGAAGTCCCAATAAATGTTATCTCATTTCTGAAACTTTCACTTCTATAGAGGTGAAAATCACTTTTTAATGTTTATATTAGTAATTTATTTTTCTTCTTTTATGAACTTTTCATTCACATTCTTTGCCTGTTTTCCATGCCCAACATAGGAGTTTGGGTAGTTTTTTTGTTGACTTGTATGGTTTATCGTATTAATGCTATCAACCATCTGTCTCTCATATTTGCTGCAGTACTTTTTTCTAGTTTGTTGCCTTTTACTTTTATGCTTTTATTGATTCAAAAATTTTAGGCAGGCAAATGGCCAATTTAAATAAATGACAGAAGGTAAGCCCCAAAACAGACCCAAGTAGATATAAAAATTTAACATATGTTCAAGGTATTTTTTGTAAGGGCAGTTTATTTGTTTATTTATTTATTTATTTATTTATTTGGCTGTGTCAGGTCATTAGCGGCAGCACGCAGGGTCTTTGTTGAGGCGTGTGGGATCTTTCGTTGTGGTGTGGGCTCTTTGTTGTGGCGAGCAGGCTTCTCTCTAGTTGTGGCATGTGAGTTTTCTCTCTCTAATTGAGGCGTGCAGGCTCCAGGGTGTGTGGGCTCTGTAGTTTGTGGCATGCGGTTTGCAGCACACAGACTCTGTCATTGAGGTGTGCGAGCTCAGTAGTTGTGGCACACAGGCTTAGTTGCCCTGCGGCATGTGGGATCTTAGTTCCCCAACCAGTGATCGAACCCACATCTCCTGCATTGAAAGGTGGATTCTTAACCACTGGACCATGAGGGAAGTCCCTGTTCATGGTATTTAATTCACAGGGAACAGATGTCTAGATTCGGGGGCAAACATTATTAGAATTTCTTCTCATACTTCATACCAAAATAAATTTCATATAGACTAAAGATTGAAATATTAAAAACACAAAGCAAAACGTAAGATCATGTGAAAGTATGTAATTGGATATTTATATAATCATGAAGTAGTGATGATCTTTCTAAGCATGACAATTAAGGTAGAAACTATTAGGGTAAATATTTTAAAATGTGACTAATTTGAAACCTTTGACAGAAAAAAAAAGATAAAATACAAATGACAAGCAGGTAAAATTTTATATATATATCATATATGTATAATATTTATATATATCATATATGGAAACTATTAATTTTGTAGTTATTTTTGGAGAGCTCTGTTAACAAATCAATCAAAAAAAGAAAGCCCAAGTAGGACGCTGATCAAAGAACATGAAGGGATAACTTAAAAAAGAAGAAATACTGATAAACACTGACCGATACATTTAAAAAATCCAACCTCACTAGTTTTCAAAGAAAGTAAAATAAATGTGTAGAGATAGTATTTGGCAATATATAAATTTGCTTTGCTTCCCAGCACTTTTAGAATATGAGTGATCCTCTGGGACAGAGTCACCCATTAAAGAGTTTTTAAATTATTAAAAACAGAAGAAGAAAATGAGACTTTCAAAATTGCCTTTCAAAGACAGGTAGTTGAAATAGGAAAGTTTGTGTCTTTAATTCCAAAAGATTCCTTATAATGAAGTAGGATGTACTGAAATCATTGGAAATGATGATGGTGACAATAAACATCAATATCTATTGACATGGAAAGGTCTGTTTAGTACAAAAAAGGAAAACTTTAAATTACAAAGCAGGTATGATCCCAACGTATGTAGTAATAAAAAATAAAATCTCATACCAAGTATCTTTTCTGACCACAACGCTCTGAGACTAGATATCAATTACAGGAAAAAATCTGTAAAAAATACAAACACATGGGGGCTTCCCTGGTGGCACAGTGGTTGGGAGTCCGCCTGCCGATGCGGGGGGTGCGGGTTCGTGCCCCGGTCCGGGAGGGTCCCACATGCCGCGGAGCGGCTGGGCCCGGGAGCCATGGCCGCTGAGCCTGCGCGTCCGGAGCCTGTGCTCCGCGGCGGGAGAGGCCACAACAGTGAGAGGCCCCCGTACTGCAAAAAACAAAAAAACAAAAAAAACAAAAATACAAACACATGGAGGCTAAACAATACACTACTAAATAACCAGGAGATCACTGAAGAAATCAAAGAGGAAATCAAAAATACCTAGAAACAAATGACAATGAAAACACGACAACCCAAAACCTATGGGATGCAGCAAAAGCAGTTCTCAGAGGGAAGTTTATAGCAATACAATCCTACCTCAAGAAACATCTCAAATAATCAACCTAACCTTACACCTAAAACAATTAGAGAAAGAAGAACAAAAAACCCCAAAGTTAGCAGAAGGAAAGAAATCATAAAGATCAGATCAGAGATAAATGAAAAAGAAATGAAGGAATGACAGCAAAGATCGACAAAACTTAAAGCTGGTTCTTTGAGAAGATAAACAAAATTGATAAACCATTAGCCAGACTCATCAAGAAAACAAGGGAGAAGACTCAAATCAATAGAATTAGAAATGAAAAAGGAGAAGTAACAACTGACACTGCAGAAATACAAAGGATCATGAGAGGTTACTACAAGCAACTATATGCCAATAAAATGGACAACCTGGAAGAAATGGACAAATTCTTAGAAATGCACAACCTTCAGAGACTGAACCAGGAAGAAATAGAAAATATAAACAGACCAATCACAGGCACTGAAATTAAGACTGTGATTAAAAATCTTCCAACAAACAAAAGCCCAGGACCAGATGGCTTCACAGGCAAATTCTATCAAACATTTAGAGAAGAGCTAACAGCTACCCTTCTCAAACTCTTCCAAAATATAGCAGAGGGAGGAATGCTCGCAAACTCATTCTACGAGGCCACCATCACCCTAATACCAAAAGCAGACAAAGATGTCACAAAGAAAGAAAACTAAAGGCCAGTATCAGTGATGAACATAGATGCAAAAATCCTCAACAAACTACTAGGAAACAGAATCCAACAGCACATTAAAAGGATCATACACCATGATAAAGTGGGGTTTATTCCAGGAATGCAAGGATTCTTCAATAAACGCAAATCAATCAATGTGATACACTATATTAACAAATTGAAGGAGAAACACCATATGATCATCTCAATAGATGCAGAAAAAGTTTTTGACAAAGTTCAACACCCATTTATGATAAAAACCCTCCAGAAAGTAGGCATAGAGGGAACTACCTCAACATAATGAGGCCAAATATGACAAACCCACAACCAACATCGTTCTCAATGGTGAAAAACTGAAACCATTTCCTCTAAGATCAGGAACAAGACAAGGTTGTCCACTCTCACCACTGTTATTCAACATTGTTTTGGAAGTTTTTTTCACAGCAATCATAGAAGAAAAAGAAATAAAAGGAATCCAAATCGTAAAAGAAGAAGTAAAGCTGTCACTGTTTGCAGATGACATGATACTATACATAGAGAATCCTAAAGATGCTACCAGAAAAATACTAGAGCTAATCAATGAATTTGGTAAAGTAGCAGGATACAAAATTATTGCACAAAAATCTCTTGCATTCCTGTACACTAGTGATGAAAAATCTGAAAGAGAAATCAAGAAACACTCCCATTTCCCATTGCAACAAAAAGAATAAAATACCTAGGAATAAACCTACCTAAGGAGACAAAAGACTTGTATGCAGAAAACTATAAGACACTGATGAAAGAAATTAAGGATGATACAAAGAGATGGAGAGATATACCATGTTCTTGGACTGGAAGAATCAACGTTGTGAAAATGACTATACTACCCAAAGCAATCTACAGATTCAATGCAATCCCTATCAAACTACCACTGGCATTTTTCACAGAACTAGAACAAAAAATTTCACAATTTGTATGGAAACACAAAAGACCCTGAATAGCCAAAGCAATCTCGAGAAAGAAAAACGGAGCTGGAGGAATCAGGCTCCCTGACTTCAGGCTATACTACAAAGCTACAGTAATGAAGACAGTATGGTACTAGCACAGAAACAGAAATATAGATCAATGGAACAGGATAGAAGCCCAGAGATAAACCCATGCCCATATGGTCACCTTATTTTCTATAAAGGAGGCAAGAATATACAATGGAAAGAAGACAGCCTCTTCAATAAGTGGTGCTGGGAAAACTGGACAGCTACATGTAAAAGAATGAAATTAGAACACTCCCTAACACCATACACAAAAATAAAGTCAAAATGGAATAAAGACCTAAATGTAAGGCCAGACACTCTCAAACTCTTAGAGGAAAACATAGGCAGAACACTCTATGACATAAATCACAGCAAGATCTTTTTTGACCCACCTCCTAGAGAAATGGAAATAAAAACAATAATAAACAAATGGGACCTAATGAAACTTAAAAGCTTTTGCTCAGCAAAGGAAAACATAAGCAAGACGAAGAGACAACCCTCAGAATGGGAGAAAATATTTGAAAATGAAACAACTGACAAAGGATTAATCTCCAGAATTTACAAGCAGCTCATGCAGCTCAATATCAAAAAAAATCAAACAACCCAATCCAAAAATCAGCCAAAGACCTAAGTAGACATTTCTCCAAAGAAGATATACAGATTGCCAACAAACTCATGAAAGGATGCTCAACATCCCTAATCATTAGAGAAATGCAAATCAAAACTACAGTGAGGTATCACCTCACACTGGTCAGAATGGCCATCATCAAAATATCTACAAACAATAAATGCTGGAGAGGGTGTGGAGAAAAGGGAACCCTCTTGCACTGTTGGTGGGAATGTAAATTGATACAGCCACTATGGAGAACAGTATGGAGGTTCCTTAAAAAACTAAAAATAGAACTACCATATGACCCAGCAATCCCACTACTGGGCATATACCCTAAGAAAACCATAATTCAAAAAGAGTCATGTACCACAATGTTCATAGCAGCTCTATTTGCAATAGCCAGGACATGGAAGCAACCTAAGTGTCTGTTGACAGATGAATGGATAAAGAAGATTTGGCACATATGTACAATGGAATATTACTCAGCCATAAAAAGAAACGAAATTGAGTTATTTGTAGTGAGGTGGTTGGAGTTAGAGTCTGTCATACAGAGTGAAGTAAGTAAGAAAGGGAAAAACAAATACCATATGCTAACACATATATATGGAATCTAAAAAAAAAAAAAGTTCTGAAGAACCTAGGGGCAGGACACAATAAAGACACAGACATAGAGAATGGACTTTTGGACATGGGGAGGGGGAAAGGTAAGCTGGGACAAAGTGAGAGAGTGGTATGGACATATATACACTACCAAATGTAAAATATCTAATGGGAAGCAGCTGCATAGCACAGGGAGATCAGCTCCGTGCTTTATGACCACCTAGAGGGGTGGGTTAGGGAGAGAGGGAGGGAGACACAAGAGGGAGGGGGATATGGGGATATATGTATATGTATAGCTGATTCACTTGTTATAAACTAACACACCATTGTTAAGTGATTGTACTCCAATAAAGATGTTTAAAAAATCTAATATAAAAAGTATAAAATCTCACTAAAAAATATCCTCTAAAATGTAACAGAATTTTCCCTAGATGGTGAGGAAAATCAATGAGCTTTCCTGTTCGTCTTTTTCATGCATTTTTTTTTTTTTTTTTTCCAGTACGCGGGCCTCTCACTGTTGTGGCCCCTCCCATCGCGGAGCACAGGCTCCGGACGCGCAGGCTCAGCGGCCGTGGCTCACGGGCCCAGCCGCCCTGCTGCATGTGGGATCTTCCCGGACCGGGGTATGAACCCATGTGCCCTGCATCGGCAGGCGGACTCTCAACCACTGTGCCACCAGGGAAGCCCTTTCATGCATTTTTGTATTTCTGAATTTCCCATGTATTACTTTTATGATTATAAAATAAAGGTATTTACTTTTTGAAAAAATCTTCTTTTCTTGTTTTTAGTCATTTTTCTCTATACTTAAAGTTTCTTCTTTAAATAGTGACCTTTTTTTGAAGTGTAGTTTTTTTTTTTTAAGTCTTCTTTTCTGAAATTTATTTAATATATGGGTTGAGGTGAGAATATAAATCCCCCTAAGTAGCCATATCTGTCCTGTGCTATATTTTGCCAGGTGAGGATAAAGGCATTGCTGATATTTTCATAAACATTTTGCCACTAATTTTATTTTCCTGTTAATTGTAATATGTATCTTACTTTGTTGTTTTATGTAAAACTATAGTGTTATTGTTATAGAAGCAATTTATTTTGTTAAATTTCTAAAGGGTGGCAGGATCCATGACAGTTAAGGAAGTAGAATCAGAGCAGTCGTTGCTCCTGTAAAGCAATGCACTTCTCAGAAAAGGACTTTGATGAAATACATGTAAATCACCTCTTTTGTTATTTATTTTTGGAATGGTCTCTGTTATGCCACATTTCATTAGTTTTTGTTTGTTTGTTTGTTTGTTTGTTTTTTGTGGTACACGGGCCTTTCACTGTTGTGGCTTCTCCCGTTGCGGAACACAGGCTCTGGACGCGCAGGCTCAGTGGCCATGGCTCATGGGCCCAGCCGCTCCGCGGCATGTGGGATCTTCCTGGACTGGGGCACGAACCCGTGTCCCCAGCATCGGCATGCGGGCTCTCAACCACTGCGCCACCAGGGAAGCGTCCGTTTTTGTATTTTTATTATGAGGTACTTTAAATGTAGAAACAAGTATACAAACTAGCTTACCACCCTGCACCTGCCACCAGTTTTATTAACTCTCAACATATTTGCCTTAGTTTTCTCAAAGCCAGCACTACATTACAGATGTAGTTGAAATTCCTGTGTGCCCTTGCCTCATCCCTTTCTCCCCAGATGTAACCATGCCTTGGAATTTAGTGTGTATCATCTCCATTTATGGTTGTGTACTTTACTAAGCACTCATGTGTCATTCAAGAATATATATAATATTTTTTCATGTTGTTTACCTTTATATAAATGGCAGTCCACTGCATTATTCTTCAACTTACTTTTACCTTTAATATTGTTATTTTAGCACTTTCTATTATGAAGCTAGTAGCTCCAATTTGTTCATAGCAACTGCTGAATAGTATTCCATTTTATGGCTATCCCAAATTTTATGGATAGAAATATATCTGTCTCTCTCTCTCTATATATATTCACTATTACAAACATGATTGAAATGAACACATCTCTACTTTCACTATTACAAACATGATTGAAATGAACATTTCTCTACTTATTTCCTTGGCAAATATTTTCTCTACCATATATATATCTAGAAGTGAAACTGCTACATCATAGAGAATACATATCTTCCATTTTAGTAGATATTAGCAAATGCCCCTGACTGTGTTTGCACCAATTTGTAAGCCTTCTAGAAGATTATAAATTGCTATTGCACCATATCCTCATAGTACTTATTGTTGCCAGACTTTTCAACGTTTCCCAATCTGCATATAGTGTGAAATGGTATGTTGCAAGTTTGTATTTCCCTGATGACTAGTGAGATTGAGCATGTTTTCATATGTCATATATTTAGGGGCAATAATAACATTTTTAAAAGCTGGATGTTGGAGCCAGATATCTTGGATTTGGATCCTAACTCTTCTGGGAGATATTGGGCTTCTTACTGTTTTGTGGCTCAGTTGGCAAAATAGAGATAATGATCATACCTACCTTATGGGGGTGCTCTGAGTTGATATGTGAGAATCTCTCACAGCTGTGTCCAGCCTAAATCAAGATGATGATCTTGTTGTTATACAACATCACGCAGACATGGTAAGTGCAATTCAGAGAACTCGATTACATAAAATGTCAGATTACATAATTGAAAGGTTAATGGTTCTAATCAGCCTGATCTGGGAAGATTGGGATGGAAAAATTCTGGAGATTGGGGAACCTAGCCTTTTCTTCTCCATCTCCCTGATTCACTCATGTTACCCTCTTCCTATTCAGAAGATAACTTTAGCTCAGGGTTCAGATGGAGGATGAGGAACCAATTACCAAACATGTAATATCCTATTTTTTTAAATTGATGGGTATGTTATCTTGGAGTTTTATTGAATTACTTTGTTGACCATTTGTGTTTCCCTTATGCAAGCTGGTTTATCCTCTTGCCCATTTTGTGTCGGGTTATTTGCTTTTTATGATTGATTAGTAGGAGTTCTTTATATATTTTGAACACTAATCCTGACAGATTTCTTTTCCCAGTCTCTGGCTTGTCCGTCAGCTTTATGGTATTTTTAATTTGTTCATTTACACGGAATTTTGGAGGTTTAGTGTGGTCAAATTGAACAATTATTTCCTTAATGGTTTGTGTTTTTTAATATCTATTTTAAGGGTTTTTTCCCCCATAAACAAAGCTGTTAAGGACATGCTCCTATATTTTCTTTTAAATGTTATCAAGTTTTTATGTTTTATAACAAAATTCTCTCTGAAATTAATTTTTATGCCTAGCGTAAATTGGAAAGCTAATTGTCAAGCACTGTTTACTGTCTAGTTTCAGTGGTCTCTTTGTCTAGCCATGACCTAAAGTGATACTCTCTTGGTTACTACATATATATATATATATAATTTTTTTTTTTTTTGCGGTACGCGGGCCTGTCACTGTTGTGGCCTCTCCCGTTGCGGAGCACAGGCTCCAGACGCGCAGGCTCAGCAGCCATGGCTCACGGGCCCAGCCGCACCGCGGCATGTGGGATCTTCCCAGACCGGGGCACGAACCCGTGTCCCCTGCATCGGCAGGAGGACTCTCAACCACTGCGCCACCAGGGAAGCCCTACTATATATTTATAACAGTAGTAATAGGAGGAGGAGGAGCCGGAAGGAGAGCAGCAGGAACAGCAACATCATCTCACCAGTATTACCATTCTATTGCTTTCCATGTGTTGTCTCATTGAATCCTTAACAGAGCCCCATGCTGTAGGTGGCTCTCATGATCTTCAGTTTATCAGTAAGGAAACTGAGGCATAGACAGGTTAAGGGATTTGCCACAAAAATGTGTAGGTGGGATTCAAACCCAGATTGTGAAGCTGAAATTAAAACCCAGGCCACCAGCTTCAGAGTCCGTATTTATAACCACTCTCTTGCTCAGACTCCAGAAAGTCGCACTGGCTCATAAAACAAGTTCCCTATCCTTGTTCTTCTTAAAAAATAAACAAGCAACATGTTGGCTGACTTCAGCCTCTTTTTCTACTTCCTTTGTTTTTATTTTCTTTTTCTTTCAATTATCAGAAGAATGGGGTATATAAACAGGTTTCTAAGTAGAAATTATAATATTAAACCATCTGATCATTGTTTTGGGATAACGTCTTAGCCTTTCTATAACTTACTTCAAATCTACAAAGGGTTAGAGATTGCCAAAATGACAGGCTAGGGGAAACTTCTGAATTTACACCTTTGTTCTAGCTACTAGAAATTCTGTTATTTTTTTGGAATTTATTCTGAAAAATATTGTTTTCCTTAAGTCCATAGTTACTAGTCTTAAGACTCTCAGTAGAGGAGACAGACATAAAAATAAATAATTACAGTACAATTTGTTAAATTACTGAATAGAATTATGAGAGCTTAACTGAAGAAATACTTACTCTGTCCAGGAGTTTCATGAATGATATTTTGGTATTGCTGTAATAAACAACCTGTATTATTGCTGTAATAAAACAACCAAAACATAATGGCTTAAAACCATTTTATCCTCATTTCAAGACACTAAAATTTATTATTTTATTATTTCTTATGTTTCTCTGGGCTGACTAAGCTCAGCTGGGTACATGACGATGCCTAGGGCTGCAGTTTTCTGGGGCTTGACTGGGCTGGACCATCCAACATGGCTCATTCTTATGGCTGAGGGTTGGCGCTGGCATCAGCTGGGAGCTAAGCTGGGGCTCTAACCAGTGCATCTTGATCCCCTCTCTGTAACATCTCCATTTGGCATAGGCTTCTCATAGCATGGTGGCAACGTTCCAAGAGCAGGAGGTGAAGGCCTGGGTTTGAGAGCTCCAGAATGTACTTCCATCACATTCTGGATTCCAAGCCAGTCCTAAGGCCAGCGCAGATTCAAAAGTAGGGCATTGAATTGCCCGCCCTTGATGTGAGAAGTTGCTTAAGCATACAAGGACAGAGCAATTGTTGGAGGCCCCCTCTGGAGACTATCAACCAGAGAGAGTCTTGCTCAGAAAATGAAATTTATGCTGAGCTTTAAGTGATGAGGAGACTTTCACCAGAGAGAATTAGAGGAAGAAGATTCAGGCAGAGGCTAAGAATAGAGACATTAAAGAGTATAATATGTATGTATAAAATTTTTGTGCTGTGGAGTTTATAAGGTATAAAATTGATAAGGTATGTTAGAAGTAATAAGAAAACAGTAACTAAAATTCATCAAGAGTTTACTGTGTGCCAGGCACATCTTGAGGCTCTTCGGGTGAATTATTTCATTTATCTTCTTGACACCCCTATGAAGTCAGGACTACTATTACCTCAGTTTTCTCGACAAGGAAACTGAGGTACAGATAGGTTAAGTAGCTTGCACATGGTCACACACCCCGTAAACATCAGAGCTAAATTTGAACACAGGTAGTGTCTTTAGAAATAACCTTCTCAACCACCACACCATTCAGGCTCCTGTAGATTATAAAAACATGTGTGTGACAAATTATATGTTGTCTCCCTTAGATTGTGTATATCATATTAAAGGAACTGGGCTCTAAGTAAGAAACTGGAGTGATCTCACTGGTATTCAAATTGCTGTATTTCTACCACTGCTCCAGATGTCTTAGGAGCAGCTGAGTCTAGGAGTCCCTCAGATGTTGACAGTGGCTTCATGGTTTCAGGAGGTCTAGGTCAAGCAGAGATGTCTTCTGTCATCTTTTGGTAATGCCAAAGGTAGTCTTGATGGGAAAGCTGAGCCCAGCAAAGACAGTGGTGACAAACCTGATGGTCAGATCCTCCCTCTGAAGTCTTTGAATGGAATACACATGGAGAAGGAAGAAGTTGGAAACAGAAAAAGACCCAATGACAGAGAGAAGCAGAAATGGCAATAAGTAGAGTAGGGAAAAGCAGACTCGTGGTGGTTACCTCGTTTTCATTGCTCTTTTGAATCCCAAATGACCTTCCAGTCTTGAACTCATTTCTTTCTCTACAAGCTTGAGCTGAATGGTTCTTGGGTTTCTGTGCTGTTCCGTTGTATGGTGGAAAACACCTGTCTTTTTAATTACTAAATACAGCCTATAGTCAATCCCTATTATGTGACATAACCTGAGTGAACCTCTATTCTTATAATCAAAAGAGCCCAACTAACATGGATATTTAGCTTTTATCAGATGCTCTGTTATGTTTTTTGAGGATACAAAGCCTAACAAGGTTGCATCAGGACTGTCCTCCTTTATACAGTAGGTAGCCCAAAGCTTTGCACTCAGGAAATGCTAAAAAGTTGATACTTGTTGATTGATTTTTCTATCCATTGGTATTTTGAATATGTTCATTGGTCATGGTGATCTATAAATTATCATGTACAGTTTATAAAACTCATAAGATTTATGCTTCCCCCTCTAAACTGTTCCATTCATTAGAACAAAGCATCTGTCTAAACACTATTTGAGTTTTAAAAGTAGTTTAATGTAAACAGCTGATGTTTATATTAAGAAATTATTTTTTTATATTTAAGGGAGATCTTTGTACAGGTATCAGGCAGACACATACATGTACTGGTAGAAATGTTCTCAGCAGTTTATCACTTGCTGTAGGTGGAAAGACTAACCACCTTGAAAGTACATTGATAGCATGTTGATTATTTTTTCTATTTTTTTGTTAAGTAAGATAAAACATTATTTCGAAAATGTTCATGTTTACTAAATATGTATTACCTTAGCAGACAAATGTCCTGTGTCACAAAGATGAATCTTTTGAGCCATTGACAACATAGATCCTGATTAACAACACAGACTCTGGAGCCAGATGCCCTGGATTTAAATCCTAGGCAAATCATGCATGGCTTTGGGCAAGTTACTTAAACTCTTGGGACCTCAGTTTCTTCATCTGTAACATGAGAATGATAAAAATGTCTCTCTCACAAGAATATTCTAATAATTGAATAAGTTAATACATGCAAAGTATTTATAACAGTACAAGCACATAGTCACGGCTATATACTGCTTAGCTGTTGTGTTGTTGTTTTATTATTTATTGTTAGTTTCTAAGGCTAAAAAAGGCATTTCCGTTTTACCTCTCCTTTACCAGTAGGTTGATCTTTCAAACCTTTTGGATAGCAGTAAATGAAAACAGAATCACAATCCTTCTAATAAGCAGTGTGGTATAGTAGAGAACACTCTTCCTGGCCTCTTTCCCTGGGACCAGTCGTTTCACCTACCAGAAACGTTTTTCAGATATGTAAGTTGTAAGCCGGGTTGTTTGAATGGATATCATTCAGCTTCAAAATGGCTCTATACCATTCTAAAGTATCAGAGGTGACATGATGGCAGAACACACTATAGTGCACTTGTAGAAATACTTGAGGACTGATTTTGTGAGCTTTAAACTGTGCTAAAAATTCATCAACACATCTCCAGAAAGGTAAATCCTCCCAAGACATATAGGGACTGTTTTAAGATTGGTTTCATGATTCTGATTGGGACAGTTTTAATTTTCTCATTGGCCTCTTCAAAACAAGGAAAGAAATGTAAGGTAAATTATTATCTAAAATAAGCCCTTCAGTTAAAATGTACAAAGCAGAATGCAATTTGAAACGGGAAGGAATTAATATAGTAAATTTAACTAGAGACATTAACAGAAGGGGCTTGGGGAGAGGTGAAGTTAAGGAATGTAGCAAAAAAATGGATGAGTTAAAATGACGAATTACATAAAGAAACATTCCCAACAGGATGCATAAGGAAGGGTGTGAAGAGAGCTGCATATTTTAGAGATTGGAATAAGCAGTGCACATTTGGAGGGTCTCAGAGTATATAAAGAGATCTGCTTAGCCTGGCAGCCAGCTGCTCACCTCTCATGAAAGAAAAGAAGAAATGTGCTTAAGCTGAAGTATAAGGGATTTTGGTTTGACTTTCTAAACAATAAAGATTGTTAAACATTGATCTAAATAGTGTTATCTCAACCCTGGTAATACTGAAAAATGGCTTAACTGCTAATCAGCCAGAGACGTTCCTGTGCAAAGACAAAGTATGGATACATGACCTCTTATTAACTGCGGTGTGGTTTGCTTTATGGTTTAGTATTTCAGAGAAATTTCTTGCTTGAAGTATGCAGTTTTCTCTTGGACTCCTGCACTCTT
>NW_006776904.1:1688137-1714177 GCF_000442215.2 Lipotes vexillifer | reverse complement strand
TCTTTCCTTTTGTGTCTCTCACGCGCTCGATACTTTTGTGCATCACCGCTTGCATACGTTGGCTTCTCTACAGCGCTGTGACCTTGCTGTGGACGCGTTAGAAGGCTTCCTTTCTGGATAAACAACACACGTGCCTCTTAAACACATTCTGAGAGTGGCACGGATAATCAATTCATTTCACTTTTTTATCCCACAGACTGCTGTATGCTAGGCTATTGTTATGTGCTAAGCCCTGGAGATTCACAGTTGAAGGAGGCATTATTTCTATCCTGTTGGGATCTACTGTGTAGTGGGTTGAAGGCAGACATGACTACAATTAAAATGCGAGAAGTGACATAAAAGAAACAAGGCACAGCATCTTAGCACAGAGAAAGGAGTTAAGAGCTTTGTCTTGGGAAGATGGGTCTATCAACAAATATGTCCGTCCATCACCTTGCAGGGAGCACCTTGAGGGGAAGTCACTAGGGGTATTTGTCACTGGGAAATGCGACAGACCAGCCTTGACCCACCAGGATCAGATGACCGCTCCTTGATGAGGCCTCTGCTGGCAGCTGTTTTCTAGCAGTTACTCCATACCATGGGGGAGAACGTCCAAATTTGGGGAGACAAGTACCTGTGTCTGTCATGTTACCTCCTGAGGATATTTTGAGATTAAATTGGATGATAAACGCAAAAGCACCTAGCAAGAAATAGGCACTTAAGAAATGTGCATTTAAAAGAAAGGGAGGTTTTCTTCACCAAGAAAAGCCACCCCTTGTCAGCAGTTTGGGGGAAAATAGAGGGGGCAGATTTCTGGACTAATACAGGCTTTGGAGAGGTAACAACCAAATGTAATGTGTAGACTTTATTTGATCCTAATTTGAACATAGCAACTCTAAGATGAATATTTTGAAGGAATAGGAAAATGTTGATTATGAACTGGGTAACAGATAAAATCAGGAGCCACTGGCAATTTTGCTGTGGTGGAAATGACATTGCAGTTATGTGAGAAAATAGCCATCCTTTTTGGAGATGTATGCTGAAGTGTGCCTAAAGTCTGAGATTTGCTTTGAAAGGATTCCACAAAGAAATGAAGGGAAAATGATGTAAATGTGACAGGTTCTTGATATTGTTAAATCTGGGTGATGGATATGTGGAGGCTCATTGACCTATTATCGTTGCTTTTGTGTGTGTTCGGAAATTTCCATAACTAACTCCTCTGCCCTCCCTCCCCCAGCCAGCTGTTCCTGACTGGATTGGTGGCTTAGACATGTAACGGTTGGCAGCATGCAGGATTTAAGTGAAAAGAGGAAAGTAATGTGTAACTGCAAATTTGAGAGCTAAAAAAATTTATATATGATATTGTTTTAAAAAAATTTTTCACGTTAACTTAGGCATAACCCTTCATTGAGCACCCCCTAAAGGCAGATTTCTGTTTGAACGCAGAGAGGCAGATTTCACCAGCTTCAGTTATAAACAGGAACCATGTTCAGAGTTCATTGACAAGAATGAAAGATTTCAGTGGGTATGATTTGTAATGACCAAAAAAGGCAACTACGAACATAGTTGATTTTTTTTTTTTTTTTCGGTACGTGGGCCTCTCACTGCTGCGGCCTCTCCCGTTGCAGAGCACAGGCTCCGGACGCGCAGGCTCAGTGGCCATGGCTCACGGGCCTAGCCGCTCCGCGGCATGTGGGATCCTCGAGGACCGGGGCACGAACCCGTGTCCCCTGCATCGGCAGGCGGACTCTCAACCACTGCACCACCAGGGAAGCCCCATAGTTGATTTTTAATGCAGTGTCATAAATCTCCTATTTATTCCTGTTGCTTTATCATTTGCTGAATAACATTCAAAAGGTTACATAGTATAATATTCTTTCTTTAATGAAAACAAGTTTTAAAGGTTTTAAGAGAAAAAGTTATTCATTTTAGTGTTTTATTTTCCCTTAACATAAAATATAGATATATTTCCTCTCCAACTTAGATTATGTAAAAGCTTTGAAGATGAATTTTCAGAATTGAATTGCTATCTGAACTTGTATTTCCTATCCTGAATAATCAGACTTGGAATTAACAATCACTTGAGATTAACAGATTTCCTTTTAAAAAAATGTTTTCTCTACTTTCAGAGTTTTAGCTCTTGGGTATCAGATTAAAATTCTGAAGCATGTTCGATTCATCTCAGAATTGAATGTAAAATCCAAAGACATATTTATAACTGAGTTCTGTTCAGGCAAAAAGTCAGTTTTCAGACTGCAGCTTGGATGATTATAAAGCTCTCATTCACAGTTGGATGTTGCTGTCATTTTAAACAAACAAATTAGAGCTTTAAGATTGAATTTTAGTAAACCAGCCGTTTAATTCCCTGTTTATTATGCTTTTACATTTGCAGAGTGCTGTGAGTTTTATATGTTGCATTCAAATAATTATTTCTTTCTCACAACAACATTCCAACATTGGTAGTACTATCTCTATTTGACTGATGAAAAAATTGAAGTTCTAAGAGGTGAAGTGCCTAGGGATCCAGCTAGTTAGCAGCTTAGATAGATTTCTATTCATTTTTTCCTGATTCCAAAATTTTCCATTATAAAATTCCTGTTGTAAATGCCTACAAACAAGAACCTGGTAAAAAGAAAAATAACTTACATGCATTCTAGAGCTCTTTATAAATATTTCAAGATTTTAATGGATATTTGCTCTTACAATACTAATTTTCGGCAGATTTTCGTATGAAGAAATACAACACTAACTGTAACAGAAACAGCCAACTTTTAAGAGAAATAGCTTTATAATTATTCCCTTTTAATATTGACACCTTAGTGAGGGTATAAGGTATGCTTTTAAGACTCATCATGCTTTTAAGACCAATCATGTTTTTAAACATGAAGCAGGATGCCTTTTTCATTAGACTACTTTGCTGAATCTCATGTGTGTGACAGTAATGTCTGATAATCATTACATTATTTTAGGCAGCGTAAGCACTTATTTCAATCTCATAACTGAGGAAAATTATAAGATGCAGGAACTATTGAGTGAAATAAAGATGGATAAATGTATACACAGTATACTACCATCATCATTCTTCTAAGAAGGACATATGTTTACTTATATTAAAAATAGAATGGGAAAACTATTAAATATAAAATAGTCTTAGAGGGGAAGAAGGAGACAAGTATATAATTTTAAATTCCCTCAATATACCTTTTATATACATATGATTTTGGAGCAATGTAAATATTTTAAATAATTATAAAACAAAATTAAATGTAAAAACAATCCCTAGAAGTCAAAAGCAAAGTGGAACAAATACCCTGTGTAACAAGTTTGTGGCATAACCACATAGAAAAGAACTTCTTAAAACTTTAAACTGCAGTGATTGCACTATATATACCTACGGGTATATACCCTAAGAACAAAATACAAGCAGAAATAATTTATTTATTATGAATGTATTGTTGAAGGTAGTAAACATATGGTGATCCTGAGGCTAGCACTATGAGATAGAACAGATGAATAATTATATTGGTGTTGTTGAGAATTGGAATTTTGGACATTGGAGGAAAAAGAAAGATGAAGATTAATGAAAATGAATGGAGTTAATAGAAACCTTGTAGTCCTGAGTTTGAATTACAGTATCAGTATGAACCTGTAATGTTGGTTTTTTTTTTTTTAAAGTATTTTCTGTCTCTGTCCACTGAAAAGGTTTATAAACAGTGACTTATTTCACAGTCACTAATTGCAGTGATCTCCCTTAGCCACCAGATTGTGGTATCTAAATACTATTTTCCCTTGAAAGGAACTTGGGTCCTTGGAGAAATAGTTGATTCTCCAGCCTAGAAAATATAAAAAGACTATTGGATTTGTGTCAAAAGGACTCAGGGGTCAACTTGAACAGGTTCTTGCAACCAAAGATAGAATAATTTCATCACCAATTAAAGTAATATCTGTTATGAATTGAAATACATCAGCTATATTAAAATGCACATTTTAATGATACTTAAAAAGTAGAACCCTCAGTGGCCACCTATGCAGGATGTTAGTGAACCAACTCAGTATTATGAGAAAAAGAATTAGAAAATCTGAATAGACTGGCTACTAGTAATGAAATTAAATTAATAATAAAAAAACTCCCAAAACCCCAAAGTCCAAGACCAGATGGCTTCACAGGTGAATTCTACCAAGCATTTAAAGAAGAGATAATGTGTCCTTCTCAAAGTGCTCTAAAAAATTTAAAAGGAAGAAAGATTCCAAACTCATTCTATGAGGCCAGTGTTACCTTGATACCAAAACTAGACAAAGGCACTGCAAAAAAAAGAAAATTTCAGGACAATATTCTTGATGAACATAGATGCAAAAATCCTCAGTAACATATTAGCAAACTGAATTCAACAATACATTCAAAGGATCATACAGTATGATCAAGTAGAATTTATTCCAGGGACGCAAGATACTTCAACATTCACAAATCAGTCAATGTGATATACCACATTAACAAAATGGAGGATAAAAATCAAATGATCATTTTAATAGATACGAAAAAAGCTTTTACAAAATTCAACACCCATTTATGATAAAAACTCTCAACAAAGTGGGTACAGAGAGAATGTACCTCAGCATAATAAAGGCCATGTATGATGTACTCACAGCCAACATCATACTCAATGATGAAAAGCTGAAAACATTTCCTCTAAGATCCGGAATAAGGCAAGAATGCTCACTCTTGCCATTTTTATTCAACATGGTATAGGAAGTCCTAGCCATAGCAATTAGGCAGGAAAAAGGAATAAAAGACATCCAAATTGGAAAAAAAAGAGAAAAACCTTCTATTTGCAGATACTATATATAGAAAACCCTAAAGTTTCCACCAAAAAAACTGTTAGACTTAATAAATGAATTCAGTATATTTGCAGGATACAAAATTAATATACAGAAAATTGTGTTTCTATACACTAATAACAAACTATCAGAAAGAGAAATTAAGAAAGCAATCCCATTTAAAGTTGCATCAAAAAGAATAAAATACCTAGGAATAAATTTAACCAAGGAGGTGAAAGACCTGTCCTCTGAAAACTATAAGGCATTGATGAAAGAAATTTAAAATGACACATGGGGCTTCCCTGGTGGCGCAGTGGTTGAGAGTCCGCCTGCCGATGCAGGAGACGCGGGTTCGTGCCCCGGTCTGGGAGGATCCCACATGCCGCGGAGCGGCTGGGCCCGTGAGCCATGGCCGCTGGGCCTGCGCGTCCGGAGCCTGTGCTCCGCAATGGGAGAGGCCACGGCGGTGAGAGGCCCACGTACCGAAAAAAAAAAAAAAATGACACATATAAATGGAAAGATAGTCCATGCTCATGGATTGGAAAATTTAGTATTGTTAAAAATACCCATACTGGGCTTTCCTGGTGGCACAGTGGTTGAGAGTCCGCCTGCCGATGCAGGGGACACGTGTTTGTGCCCCAGTCTGGGAAGATCCCACATGCCGCGGAGCAACTAGGCCCGTGATCCATGGCTGCTGAGCCTGCGTGTCCGGAGCCTGTGCTCCGCAACGGGAGAGGCCACAACAGTGAGAGGCCCGCGTACCGCAAGAAAGAAACAAAAACAAAACCCATATTACCCAAAGCAGTCTACAGATTCAATGTAATCACTAACAAAATACCAATAGCATTTTTCACAGAACTGTAACAAATAGTCCTATCATTTGTATGGAGACAAAAAAGACCCAAATAGGAAAAGAAGTCTTGAGAAAGAAATAAAAAACTGTAGGCATAATGTTCCCTAACTTCAAACTATACTACAAAACTATGGTAATCAAAATAGTATGGTACTGGCACAAAAACAGACACATAGATCAGTGGAACAGGATAGAGAGCCCAGAAATAAACCGACACACATATGGTCAATTAATCTATGGCAAAGGAGGCAAGAATACACAATGGGGAACTTACGGTCTCTTCAATAAATGATATTGGGAAAACTGGACAGCTACGTGCAAAAGAATGAACCTGGACCACTGGAATACACCATATACAAAAATAAATTCAAAATGGGTTAAGACTTGAACATAAGACCTGAAACCATAAAACTCCTAGAAGAAAGCATAGGCAATCAACTCTATGACATTGGTCTTAGCGATATTTTTTAGATCTGTCTCGTCAGGCAAAGGAATAAAAAGCAAAAATAAACAAATAGGATTAAATCGAACTAAAAACCTTTTGCACAGTGTGAGAAACCAGCAACAAAATGAAGAAGCAACCTACTGAGTGGGAGAAGATATTTGCAAATCATAAATCCAATGAGGAGTTAATATCCATAATATATAAAGAACTCATACAACTTATATATAAAAAAATCTAATTAAAGCTGGGCAGAGGACCTGAACAGACATTTCTCCAAAGAACACATACATAGCCAACAGCACATGAAAAGATGCTCAACATCACTAATCATCAGGGAAATGCAAATCAAAATCACAATGTGATATCACCTAATACCTGTCAGAATGGCTTTATCAAAAACACAAAAGATAACAAGTGTTGGGGCTTCCCTGGTGGCGCAGTGGTTAAGAATCCACCTGTCAATGCAGGGAACATGGGTTCGAGCCCTGGTCCAGGAAGATCCCACATGCCGCAGAGGAACTAAGCCCATGCACCACAACTACTGAGCCTGCACTCTGGAGCCCGCGAGCCACAACTACTGAGCCCGCGTGCCCTAGAGTCCATGCACTGCAACAAGAGAAGCCACCGCAGTGAGAAGCCCGCACACCACAGTGAAGAGTAGTCCCCACTCGACTAAGGGGACTAGAGAAAACCCGCACGCAGCAACAAAGACCCAACACACCAAAAACAAACAAATAAATAAATTTAAAAATAAAATAAAAGGAATAAACATTAAAAAAAATAACAAGTGTTGGTGAAGATATGGAGAAAAAGAAACCTGTGTTCTCTTGGTGGGAATGTAAAGTGGTGCAGCACTATGGAAAACGGTATGGAAGTTCCTCAAAAAATGAAAAATTGAACTACCATATGATTCAATTCTACTTCTGTATATTTACCTGAAGAAAATGAAAACATTAATTCAAAACGATATATGCACTGCTATGTTCATTGCAACATTATTTATAGTAGCCAAGATATGGAAACAATCAAATGTCCATCAGTAGGTGAATGGATAAAGGGGATGTGGTATGTATGTATGTACATATGTATATGTGTATATGTGTGTTATATATACACACACATATACCATATACACATCCCCACAATGGAGTTAGCCATAAGAAACAGATGAAATCTTGCCATTTGTGACAACACAGTTGGACCTAGAGTATATTATGCTAAGTGAAATAAGTCAGAGAAAGACAAATAATGTGTGACTTCACTTACATGTGGAATCTAGAAACAAAACAAACAAAACAAAACAAAAAAGAAACAGATTTAAAGATACAGAGAACAAACTGGTGGTTGCCAAAGAGTGGGTGGGAGGTGGGGGATGGCTGAAATAGATGAAGAGGATTAAGAGACACAGACTTTGGGTTATAAAGTAAATAAATCATGAGATATAATATACATAATAGGGAATGCAGTTAATATTATCATAAATTTAAATGGTGACAGATGGTAACCAGGTTTACTGTGGTGATCATCTGATAATGCGTATACATGTTGGGTCACTGAGTTGCATACCTGAAATTAATATAACATTGTACATCCATTATCCTTCAATGAAAACAAACAGAAAAAGTCACTATAGGAATGCAATCAGGAAAGTCTAGCCTGTGCAGAGGCCTAAAGTACCAATAACCTCAGTTCTTCAGCAAATAAGTTGCAAGAAAAAAAAAAGATGCAGAGGGGAATCACATACTAAAGTAGTAGTCTTGAAAGACATATCAATCAATTGCAGCATATGGACCTTATTCAGATCCTGATTCAACAAACAAACTGTTAGCAGAAAAAAAAACATGCATATGACAGTTGGGGAACTCTGAATGTTGGCTGGATATTTGATGATATTAAGGAATTATGATTAAAAGTGTGATAACAGTATTGTGGTTATATTTTTTAATCCACATTTTTCAGAGACATACTGAAATATTTATGGATGAAATATTGTTTCAAGGAATTGCTTTAAAATAATCTGTGGGGAGAAGTGGCAGGGAGTACGGGTGAAATACAAGATAATTGTCAAAACTGAGGATGAACTATAACGTTCTCTCTACTTTTGTGTATGCTTTAAGTTTTTTATAATAAGATAAAAAAAAAGAATGTCACTTAAGAGCAATCTCAGGGATCATATTGTGGAAATAAGTAGTCATTTCTGTGAAATAATCAGGTTAGGGGTTTTTTCCACCCCATTCCCAAAAATGTACATGTATTCACATGATAAGATTTACTTAGTATTTATTAAATATCAAGTTATGTGACAGACAGTTGTTCTAGTCTCCTTACATGTATTTTTTTCTTCATATTTACCAGAATCTTATGAGGAAATACTACTGTCTTCATTTTTCAGATCATGCTGATCATGCTGAGAGATCAAATATTTTAAACCAAGACAGCTAGTAGAGGATAGAGCCAGGCTTGCAATGCAGCTCTTTGGCTTTCAATATCGGCATGCTCCCGTGCTCTGTTCAGTCTGAGCAGATAACAGGAGTGGAGATTTTGAATGACAGTGTCTGCTGTTATATATCTTTTTTTCCAATTTCTTGATCAGCATTTTTTAACCAATTTCAAATCTTTTGTATTTTGGCTAAATAAGAGACTCCAAAAGTAGTCAGCCTGCTCCAAGGCAACACTAGCCACTATTTGAATCTTTAATTAATAAATTAATCTTTGATTAATTAATCTGTAACTAATTTAATTAGTGAGGCAAGCTGTTCCCCTTGCCCACAGGATGGGAACAAGCACAATTTTGTTTTAATATTCTTCTTAATCAGTATTTCCAAGGCAGTTTTCTCTGGTGTGGGATATTTGAACGGCATGCCGCTGGTATGAAGGGGAAGGATGGTGTGTCCTAAGGTGAGACCCCCTTATCATGCATGTGCACAAAGGAGGGAGGAAACCTATGGCAGAGAAGACATGGCATTTTCAGTGCTAAGAGATGAAAATAGACCTTGGATAAAACTCTGGTGTTCAGCCAGGAGGATAGGTCCCTCATCTAGGGTCCAGGGGAGCTTCTAAGCTCTTTTAAAAGGTGAATGCTCAAGACATCTGTGTACTGTCAGAAGGTTTTGCATAAGTAATCTCCAGGTGAGTAAATTAAAAACCTTAAGTGAGTAAAATCCTTTGTAGTGACCCTCTCCATTTCTTGGAGCAATTATAATTTGTGATAATTGAAGCATTATCGGTAAAGTAGCAGCCCAGCAGGATGACTAAAGTAAGTTTTAAGCATCAAGCAGGTCAATGACTAACTCCAAACATAAAACTGTAGAGATTTGGGAATCCTTGATTGAGCTAGGCATATTTTATCTCCCACTTCGTTGAAATGGAGGCAACTTAGACATTATTCCTGAAATTAATAATACATATAAAGTATATAATGAAGCAATCCTTTAAGGAAGGTAAAAAAAAAATACTAGGAAGTTCAATTCCTAGTTGACCAATGATCATTTAGAAATTTGCAACAAATTTCCCCAAGATTGGTATAAGAGTACATGCCCTTCAAACTTAAAATTAGTTCTTTTTTCTCCTTTTCGGTGGGTGGACTTACCTATACCCCCAGGAGGGATAACTAAGTTAAACCCTCCATAGTTTCTGTCTCATGGGGAAAAGAGGAAGATAAATCAGCATGGTCTATAGCAGTCTGTTCTTTGGTTTAAATCTAAAAATTACCTTTATGCCTGGAGATACTTCTGACTTTTTCTATATAGTTGTTGAATAGCTTCCTGATATATGGAAGGTCATAGATATTTTCAGTTAAATTAGGAATTTCTGCATAGTTTAAATATGGTTATTTTTAACCAGAAGTTATTGTTAGCTCTTGATATTGATTACTTATAAAATTTGTGTGTCACTTACTAAGCTCTGTCAATCCAAGTCACTATCAACACTGCTCTAGCATTTCAAAACATTATGTAATAACAACCTAAATTAGGAAAAAGTTGACGTTGGTTGACTCATACAGTATAAAAAATTATAAAAGAATGAATACTGGGATTTCCTTTTAGATCTTTAAATATATCTAAACTTTTTTATTAGTTACACTTTATAATCTTGAGAGAGAAGCTGTAGTTTTATCTTTATACAAGATTTATAGTCTCCCTATGTAAGAATACTCTATATAAGATTTAGCACACACACCAGAGTGCAACCATAGATGATGAAGATACACCAACACCTTGTAAAACTCGCCACCACAGTTAACCACAACTTTCTCATCTACCCCCACTCCTTTTCTCCCTGCAGGAGCTAATCTCACCTCCCACATGATAAAAATGATGGAAACCATCTGGGGTGAGGTCCCTCCTGTACCTCCAACTCTTTCCAGTAATTCTCTGTATCCATATCTTCCTTCCAAGGCCTTTTCTTCCCTCTGTAGCTTTCTCATCCACTATATTCTACATCCCATCTCTACCTCCTTTTTCTGGGAACTCACTGCCATAGTTACCCCTGTCTTTTTTAATTATAGGTTTTTCGTATTCTATCTTCAAAGTCATTCAAGTCTCTTCTCTCTACAAAACAGATTTCAGTTGCTCCCAATGGCCTCTTCCTTTCTTAGACAGAATCCTTTGATGTGAGATCTATAACTATCCCCTCCTGTTCTTTATTCTCTCATTCATTTTCTTTTTAAAAACCCTTTCCACATGTAGTCTTTCCATTACAAGATTTCATAACTTCAGCTCTTGTCTAGGCTGATTAGAACCCGGCTCTATCTTCAGCCTTCCCTTCTCTCTGGGTTTTATGCCAAATTTCTTCTCCTTTACAATCAAATCACATCCTGCCTAGCAGTGTTCCCATCTCATCCAAGACAACTCTTGAGGTCGTATTGATCCTTCTTTCCTCTATTCTGTTTGCAGATTGAGAGTATCTTGGCCTAAAATTATGGACAAGGTGTGTTGGGGTTTTTTCCCCTCCATACGATTCTAAGTTTCTTAAGACCATGTCTCATACTTCTCTCCTCCACCATCACTCCCAACAGATCTAGAGAAATAGCAAGAGTCTAATGCTTATTAAATATTAGAAGTGTATTCTTTTGGGAAGAAAAACTCACTTCAGTGGCAGGTGAATGACAACATTTCAGAGCTATTGACCTACGAATATGCAGCTATTTTATTAGCATTCTCTTCAATAAATGCTCATTGAACCTTTTCATGGTATATAACACTTTATTAGGTAATAGAGTTTCTGTAATAGTTTTTTTTTTTTTTTTTTTTTTTTTTTGTCAGCAACTTCATAATGCCTTTGGTCTTGAAGTGAGTCTTCAGCCTTGGCCGGACAAAGCTGATGAACTGTGTCATGGAATTGCTCCTTTAACTGTACTCTGATTACACAGTGAGACTGGGAAGAGATAATGAGAACTGAGAAGAGGTGTTGCAAGTCTAAACAGTGGATAAAATTCCAGAAGCCAAGGCTTCAAGGAGAAAAAGAAATGTGTCAGATCTTGGTACATTAAATTCTTCTTGCAGAAGCAAGAAGAACTACAACCCTGCAGCCTGCAGAACAAAACCCACAATCACAGAAAGATAGACAAAATGAAAAGACAGAGAACTATGTCCCAGATGAAGGAACAAGATAAAAATCAGAAAAACAAATGAAGTGAAGATAGGCAACCTTCCAGAAAAAAGAATTCAGAGTAATGATAGTGAAGATGATGCAGGACCTCGGAAAAACAACGGAGGCAAAGATCGAGAAGATGCAAGAAATGTTTGACAAAGACCTCGAAAAATTAAAGAACAAACAAACTTTTTTTGCGGTACGCGGGCCTCTCACTGTTGTGGCCTCTCCCGTTGCGGAGCACAGGCTCTGGACGCGCAGGCCCAGCGGCCATGGCTCACAGGCCTAGCTGCTCCGCGGCATATGGGATCTTCCCGGATTGGGGCACGAACCCGTGTCCCCTGCATCGGCAGGCGGACTCTCAACCACTGCGCCACCAGGGAAGCCCTGTAATAAAGTTTTATAATATTCAGACACCTCCAGAAATTGAAAATCTGTTTACAAATCGAGCCATGGCCTAGATACATTTCTAGACCAAACAACACAGGCATGGGTGCATAAATAAGTATCCTCTGTATTAACTGTGTAAACACAAGTGAAGGTTGGGTGGGCATAATGGTGAGATGTCAATTAGGGGAATGTATTGAATTAACCAGAGTGATTTCCCTGGGGTAGAGGATTTCAAGTAGGTTCTGACTTACAATTATAAAAACTGAAGACTGGCCCAGTAAGAACAGCTTGAGTTCAGGATCAGAGACAGAAGGCACAGAAAGGCAGAATGGGGATAAATCCAGAGATGTAGGCTTAAACTAGAAAATAGGTTCAATCCAAGATTTTGTTCTTCCCTCATCAAAGTTATTTTCATATCTATAAATATATTATGTGATTTGCTCATATAATAGCTAGCATTGACATAATGGTTATATTTCTCATTTTGAGTTTTAAAATGCAAAGTAAAACCATCGCATGTGCAAAACATTACTTTCTTCTTACCTCCTGAATTGTTCTGCCTCCCCCCCGCCACTCAAACATCTCTGCCAGCTTTTCTTTTCACCTGTGCACACCAGTAACATCCACCCCACTTGCCTGCCATCGCAGTTGTTGACCACCAACACTTGAGCTGTAGCTGGATTCCTTGATACAGTTCAGTGTTCCCGGATTATTGGTTATTGGTGGAGGAGGAGGGGTGGGATTACAAGAAAATGTGTTCCAGACACAATGACCAGTTTCTGCTAAAATGGGAGCTCCCCCATCAATGTTTCTCGACATGTGGTCCCTAGAACACCTGCATCAGAATCACTTAAAAATGCAGATTTTGGTAGATGGGCTTTATTTAATTCACGTCTATGGGAATCAGCCTGAGAATCTACATTTTAAGCAAATTTCCCAGATAAGCCTTATGCATACTGAAATTTGAAACTTCCTGGGATATGTTTTCATCTTCCTCTCTTCCCTCTGTTTCTCTTTTTTCTTTCTCTTTTATTTTTCTTAACCCCCACCCTCACCATCTCATTTAGCAAGACAATGTGCATGAGGCATAAAAATTTTCAGATGCTAACTGCATTATGTCCCTTGTCAGGCTATTTTCACCTTTCAGGGTTTCATTTTTCTCTTATGTAAAAAGAAAATTGCCTACTTCTCCAGTCACTGCTTAGAATAAATTATTAAAATGGCATTAACCACTTAGGAAAGGCATACACACAAATAATAACTATAATAGAAATAATTAGAGTTGTTGTAGGGGTCCCTGTTTATTAAGAACAAGATGCAGTAATGTTGGTATATGGCTTATAACAGAAGGTAAGCTAGTCTAGGGCCAGGCCTAAGGTAAAGTGAGGAAATCACTTGCCTTGGGTGCAGGCTTTAAGGGGATGCCAAAAATTCAGTAATCAAGATAAATATTTCATTTTAGAATTTCAAAAAAAATCAGAGTCAATTTTAAAAATCAGAAACTAACAAAATACCAAAATTTTAAATAAAGAGAAGATCAGTGTCATGATATTTCTTTTTGTGTCTGTGTCCAATATGGCTTTTTGCCATAGCACTGTTACTGACCTAAAATGTTGCATTAAAATATTGTTTGTTTGGTTTTATTTTTGATGTGGACCATTTTTAAAGTCTTTATTGAATTTGTTACAATACTGCTTCTATTTTCTGTTTTGGTTTTTTGACCCCGAGGCATGTGGGATCTTAGCTCCCTGACCAGGGATCGAACCTGCACCCCCTGCATTGGAAGGTGAAGTCTTAACCACTGGACCGCCAGGGAAGTCCCTAAAATATTGTTTATGTTGATTACTCAGATTTTTTTATGCCCCCTTAAACTCCACATCTGATGCAAGTGCCTCACTCCACCTCACTGTAGTCCTGGCCCTGGCTTATTTCCAAGCTGAATCATTTCAGTGTTTGATTAATTAAAGCAGAACAGTCCATTGTTATCCACTTTCTGCCAGAATCTCCACTTAAACTTTTAAGTTACATTTGTACAAATACTCTATTTTTGATATAAATATTGGGAAATGTCCACATTTTGAAAACGTCCATATGGATATCAGGGATTCAGATAAGTCTCAGAAACATCATTTTGAAAGTGACAGTGTCACCTAAAGATTCTGTGACGTAGAAGAAGAAGTAACAAGTTTGTAGATCTAGTGTTTGAGGCTCATTTCCCGTTGTTCTCCACATGAACTGGAAAACTAGGAGTCAACAAAAAAGGAAAAACGTTCAAATAGATCAGAATCAGCCTGGCAAAACAAGGGATCGTGGAGGGAGATTTTGGTATAATTAAATGTCAGTTTGGGGCTTCCCTGGTGGCGCAGTGGTTGAGAATCTGCCTGCCAATGCAGGGGACACGGGTTCGAGCCCTGGTCTGGGAAGATCCCACATGCCGCGGAGCAACTGGGCCCGTGAGCCACAACTACTGAGCCTGCGCGTCTGGAGCCTGTGCTCTGCAACAAGAGAGGCCGCGACAGTGAGTCCCGCGCACCGCGATGAAGAGTGGCCCCCACTTGCCACAACTAGAGAAAGCCCTCGCACAGAAACGAAGACCCAACACAGCCAAAAATAAATAAATAAATAAATTTATTAAAAAAAAAAAAAAAAAATGTCAGTTTGCATTTTGAAATATTGCCTGCTGCCTCCCACTCAATTGCCAAGTGAGATGAGAAGGAATAGTCTCTGCAAACCCAGAACTGATAGCAGCCCTTGTTGGCTTCTCCGTGAAGGATGAGCTGTAGACCGGAAGGATCAGAGCACATCATTTTCCCCAAGGCAATACAATTTTGCCAATAAATTCAGCTGGACATTATACTTTCCCCTTTTAAGAAAAGTACATAACAATAGCCAAAATGAAGTTGTGCAAACTTTTGAATTTAAAAGAGGAAGGGATTTTAGAGGTCATCTCGTTCATTCTCCTCTCTTTACAGAAGAGGAATTTGATGCCCAGGCAGATGAGTGGTTTCTCAAGGTCACTCAACTATCAAGTGACTGACAGAGCTGTCGCTTTCTTCCACATGATGCTGGGAGTGGTTGTTAGGTTGAGAAACGCGGGAATGGTGCAATAGGAAGTGGTGCTGGTCTCCTGTTCCTTGTAGGCAAATGGCTTAGAAGTCTTTAGATCTGATGTCATGGGACTCAGAAGTGGGGAGACATCCTTGTATAAATGCTCCAGACCAGGTGAACACATAAGTTTCTTAGTATTCCAAGAAATACTTTATTTCTTTCTTCCCCATTCTACCAATTATACGAATGCCAAACTTACTGAATCAGAGTCTACAGGGGGAGAGCTTGGACATAGGGATTTTAAAACATACTCCCTGGGTGTTTTTGACCTTTGATTAAACATAGCGGCATTAGAGATTCATTTCTTTTTGACAAATATATCTTTATCAGCCAATAGCAACTTAGAATTAATTCAAGGGTAGGCTTGAATGGATATGTAGAATGAAGCATAAGAGTCCTAGAAAAACAGTTTATGAAAGGCAAAAGAAGGGAATTCTTCAAAAGCAAATACTGCGTCTTTTCAATTTTGTTCAGTCAGTGTAAGAATGGGAGGAGCTTAGATCCATAATTAGCAACCCTACAAGGAATTTTCTTTCTCTGCTCATAATCAGACTGAGCTTTTGAATGCCCCACTTGGAGCTACTTGAGAACCTTATTTATATGATGCTGTTGTCATGGCACATAATACTACATTATTCATCATCACGGAGTGGTTTCAAGACAAAAATTGGTTTTTATCTTTTTTCTAACCTCAGATGCAGAGAGTTGAGTTAATCACACTCCGCAGGTCATAGCATGTTAACATTTATTCCTGGTTCCTAAGAGGCTCCTTTCTTGTATTTATTTCCTTTTATTCCCATTTCCCCTCTTCCCATCACCAAATAGGCATACATTCTTGTGCGTTTGGCATGAGTCCTTCTAAAACTATTCCACCATACTATGAATGTGTTTTCTGCCTTAGTATATCTTACATTCCTCAACTGGGTCATTGAGGTGAGAGGAGAGAGAAAGAAGAAAGAGCTTGATAGATGCTTCAATGCATCTTTCAAAAGACAGACATTTGTGGGGATTATTGGATGGTGCCTTTCAAAATGCTTATGCTCCTTCCTTAATTTTACTTGTTTGTGTAATACCATATGAATTTCACTTGTTGATGTGAACATAGTGCTCCAAGAATTCAAATGAGCAAACCTCATCTAGCCCAGGTACTTGGTTCCTATTCTGCATTGCCCCACATTGCCAGCTACTTACAAATCAAAAATGCCTTGTACTCAGGTATGTATTTGAAAACATGAAATTGTTCTACAGCCCAATGTGGTCACCAGGACATAAAAGTTTGAGTGGCTGATCAAATTGTATGTCGGCCATTCTTTTCCTAAGTCTTTTCTGAGTGTAAATCAGAGTGATTTTAACAACTTTGTAACTTTGAAATTAAGAATCCATCTAAAAATAGTTGGGGGAATGTACTTCATTGACATTGTATAGAGTGAAAATTAGCAATTACTCTTAGGGACAACAAATAAATTTGGCTTTCACTATTTTTCTAGTTTTTTCTTAGACTAGAATTAAGTCAAAGCCACCATTTCTTTCAGGGGGAAAGTGAATATAAAGATTTTAAATGTCATCAAATGTAACATCAGAAGCAGTGGAGAGATTTGGCAAAGAAACATTGTAAAAAATCAATTTTAAAAGGGCGAAAGACCATGTAAAAGAAAATCAATATGGAAAGAACAGGTAGTCAGAAGTGGCAATAAATGAAAAGTTCAAGTAAAATCAACTTTCTTGCCGTCAGACTCTTATTCTGCACATCCCTCTTCTGGGTCATCTTTACCTGCCTTCTCTATTTCATATCAATTCCAACTAGCAGTGGGGTGATGATGTAATGAACCTGGAGGTTCCTATTCCATTTGAAACCTGGAGAGTTGGTCTTGCCCCCAAGAACATCAGGACACTGATTTTCAACAAGACATTTTCTCCTTTTCACTTCTGAGCAGTTTCTGGTTTTGACTCTCACAATCAAAATCTGACAACCTCAACTGCTCTAATATTTGAGTCTTTGTGGCCTGTTCTTCTCATCATCGTCTTTTACATACCTGACCTTCTCAGTAATTGGGTCATCTTCTGCCTGTAGTACGTTTGGGATTAATTTCTCCAGCAGGGCTTGCAGGGTCGTTTCCTGGCAGCCATATTGCACCCACCAAAGCTGCCAGCTTTGAATCTTGACCTGGTGTTCTAAATTCTTAAGGGAGCCTTGGGATTGCTATTTTCTTCTCATGTTACTCTTAAGTCTGTTATGCTTTCTGTGTGTTTTGACCCAATACAACACAATCCCTTGTCTAAATCTATTTTTGTTCCCTATTAGTGGCAGTAGCTTGTAATAGAGTAACTACAAGGCCAAGATAAGAACCTGCCAAAGGACCAGATAAAATTACTCAGAGCAGGTACTGGCTTCAATCTCACTGATGTCTCCATAATAACTATTGTGTGTGTGTGTGTGTGTGTGTGTGTGTGTGTGTGTGTGTGTGTGTACCCATACAGCATTGCATTTTCAATTATTGCAGAACAAGTTTTAAAATATTATAACAGAAGAAAAGAACGAAAATCACATTATTGTCAAAAGTTATACCTTCTGATGTGATAAAACAATCATCAGGTCTGGAATCTTTATAGGAAAGCTTACATTCTCTGTATTTTTGAATACTCACAGTTGTTAAAACTTTGCATCTGCTACACAATTAATACAACTTCTTTGACTTTTGAAAGAACAAATGACAATACCTAAGCTCTGTTTCAGTGAATTAATTATAGCACCATTCCTTATCTGGCAGTCATTCAAGGTTTCACGGCAGTTCATCTTTTAGCTTTCAAAACGGTCATTGGGACCAATGTCTAGTGTCCACATTTTGTAGTTGACAAGAGAGAAGTTGACTGGAAAAGTTGGATGGAGGTTAGTTACTGGATGTGGATTCTCCTCCTCCAGAGTCTGAGAGCAGGAGGGAAGCTGGCTAGCTCTGTCCTTGCGCCTCTCGTAAGATCATACGGCAGTGGCCTCCAAGACAGTCAACGAGTTGAAAAGGAGGATGGTTTATCCCCAAGGTCCTTGGGAAGGAATGTTTTACTGGTGTCTAAAAAGAACCTTTCTTGCTTTACCTCCTTCTCTTCCTTGACTTTCAACGTAACCACCTAATAGTGGTCACAGCCATTGACACAACTGTCTCGTATGCCCTTAACCACATTAAGAGAGATTGTACTGGGTTTTAGACTTCTATTCTTTCTTCTTTTCGTATGTGTCATGTTTAAAACCATAATGGCAATTACAAAATTATTTTTAAAAATTAAGAACATCTATAACATAGTCCTGGGAAGGATTTTCCTAAGCTAAAGCAGCGATCATAAATGAAAAAGTGGATAGATTTGATGACATGAAAAATAAAAACTTAAGTACAGTTGAAAACTATCACAGACAAAATGAAAAGGTAAATTAAGTGGAAAATATTTGCATTATATTAGAGATAGTTAATATGTTTAATATATAAAATATCTTTTAATATAAATAAGAGAGAGAAACTTCAATTGAAAAAAGAAAAGAGCAAAGGTCATGAATAGGAGATTCATAAATAAAAGCTATAATACATGGTCAATATGCATATGAAAAACTGCCCAGTTATGCTAGTAATCACATAAGTGCATTTGAAAACGTGCTATGCTTGTCAGGTGGACTAAGAGTTCTTTAAACAGCTTTCTCAGTTGTTGAGGGTGCAGGGAAATAGACGTTCTCATACGCTGCTGAGGGAAGTTTGAACTGGTATAGCTTATTTAGAGGTCAAATTGGCAATACGTATCAAAAGTGGACCTGTGAACCCTACTTCCCAGAATTTATCCTAAGGGAATAATCATGGATATGCATAAAGACACATATGAAAAAAATCTGTTCCAGGAATGTTTAAAATAGTAAAAAAAAAAAAAAAAAAGTGAAAAAACACTGTCCTAGGGGAAATGAAATGGTTTTAGTGTTCCTTGATCCTCTGGAATCTGAAAGTGTTTGGAAGAAATGGCTACAAAGGCCTTAAGGTACTTAAGACTCCCTGGTCTTTCTCTTTTCCTCATATCCCAGGAATGAGACTCCAGTTTGGCTAACTTACCTCTGTAGGGAGAATATTTTTATGTCATTAGGACTGATGTTAAAGATAAATATTTAACGCAGAGAAAGATGTTCATGATAAGATACAAATTGTGTATACAGTAATATGGTCACATTTTAAAAAATCTAGAAAAGTATACTCAAAATTAAAATCTCTGGTGGTGGGTTTGAGGGTGGGGCATTAATTTTCTTTCTTTTTATGTTATTTCTCAAATATTCTATATTGATCACATTACTTTTAAAAACATTCGTTGAAGTAAATATACATCTCAAAACATATTATAAACCTACAGATCAATGAATTTCTGCAAACTGACCACACCTGTGTAACTAGCACCCGGCTGAAGACATAGAACATTATCAGTCCCTTATGTACTCACTTTAAGTCGTTACCCTCCCTCCTCACCGCTGCTACTACCTCCCAAGGTGATGACTACCCTGACTTCTAAAAACAGGGATTAGTTCTACATGGTTTTGTATTTCATATATAGGTAGATGAAATCATACGAGTTACAATCTTTTGATCTGGCTTCTTTTGCTCACTCTTATATTGAGATACATCCATATTGTTCCATGTCGTTGTAAATCATTAATTCTTATTGCAGTGTATTATTCCTTTGTAGGAATTAATATATTACAATGTATTTACCCATTTTACTGTTGGTGAGCATTTGTATACTTTTTAAGTTTGGGTCTATTATGAATAGTGCTCCTATGGACATTCTAGTGAATATTGTACATTTGGTGAACATATCTGTGTATTTCTGTTGGATATATACTTACGAGTGGAATTGCTGGGTCTTAGGCTGTGTATATCTCCGGCTTTAGTTGATATTACCAGTTTTCCAAAGTAGTTGTACTAATTTTTTTTTTTTTTTTGTGGTACGCGGGCCTCTCACTGTTGTGGCCTCTCCCGTTGCGGAGCACAGGCTCCGGACGCTCAGGCCCAGCGGCCATGGCTCACGGGCCCAGCCGCTCCACGGCATGTGGGATCTTCCCGGACCGGGGCACGAACCCGTGTCCCCTGCATCGGCAGGCGGACTCTCAACCACTGTGCCACCAGGGAAGCCCCAGTTCTACTAATTTATACTTCACCAGCCGTGAATAAGTTTTTGTTGCTCCACTTCCTCGTCAAACACACTGTATTTTCTGTCCTTTTCATCTTAACCATTCTGTTAGAGGTAGTGGTACTACACTGTGGTTTTAATTTGCTTTGTGGTTTTAATGAATAATAAGGTTGAGTTCCTTCTTACATGTTCATTTGCCATTTGGTTATTGTCTATGGTGACTTTAAGGTTTTTGTTAATTTTTCGATTGGATTGTGTCTGTCTTACTGATTTGAAGAAGTTTTCATATGTATTCTGGATACGAGTCATTGTTGCATATATGTATTGCAAATATAGCTTCTCACTCTGTGAATTGCCTTCTAAATCTCTTAATGATGTCTTTGGATGAAAACATTTTAAATTTTAATATATTTCAACTTATAATATATTTCATGTTATGGTTAAGACATTTTTTGGCTTTGCCAACTCCAAAGTCATGACAATGTTCTTTTATCTTTTCTTTTGAAAGCTTTATTATTTTTTCTGTACCATTTAGATTTGCAGTCCTTCTAGAACTGATAAATAGTGTGAGGTGTAGGTCTAGAGATACTGTTTTTCCAATATGGATAAAAATCAACTCATTCCATTTATTAAAATGACTATTCTCTCACAACTACCTTATTGTCTGTCATCTTTGAAATAAATCAGGTGAATATACATATATATTCACCCTTCTGTTCCATTAGTGATTCTTGTTCTTGGGCTATAACCAGACTGTCTTAATTATTAGAACCTCATAATAGGCTACCATATGTAGTGTTAAGTCCTCCAGCTTTATTGTTCTTCAGAATTGCCTTGGCCATTCTTGCCTCTTTGAACTTTCATATACATTTTAGAATCATGCTCTCAGTTTCCAAAACATAATCTTGCTGGTATTTTGTTAAAATTCCATTGAATCTACAGATTAGTTGGAGAGAATAAACACATTAGTTTTGTGATAAGAAAATGCAAAGTAATTTAAAAAATACTAAAACACTAATAGTTCAAGATTTTTTATCAATTTTGTTTTCCAAAAAGAAGGCATATCTTTTAAAGTTTCAATTATAGATGTATTCAAGGCCTGTATACTTTAGATGTATTCTAGTAGATATAAAAGTAACAGTATAATCTAGTCTGCCCATATATAAGTGCTTCAGTGAAATACTAAAATTGCAAGGTCTATTTCTTCATGTAAAAAATGTGGAGAAAGTACATTTGAACAGAAGTACAGTTGAACAACCTAAGATGAATTTTTGCTCTTTTGGGTTTGGCTCATCTTTAAAGGCCTCATGTCATAAGCATAGGGTGGCTATATGCTCCGTTTTCCCCAGGTCAGTTTCATTTTACATCTATTGACTGGGCATCTTCCTGTCCAACTTAGCATTTATCCTGGGCAAAAATGTCCTGATTTGGCTGATTCATCATATGGTCAGCCAATATAAGTTTGTTATTTTTCTACAAATGTCATGCCAATACATTGCCTGCCTATGAAACAGTTTTCTTTGGGAATAAGTTATCCTAAGTTAAAATTTCTCAAATATTTTTAAATGTTACTTTTAGGAAAATTATCCTTACATATACTTGATTTTCCAAATATGTATTATCCACAAAGTTCCCAGGAAAAGTTAGGAAGAATGCCCTATTGTGATACTTAGAATAAAAAGCTTTCTCAACTGGAAGAAAAGGGATTTAAGGAAGTTGCCTACAGCCAAGGATGAAGTCTAAATGAGGTCATGGCACGTTCAGTTCAGTTCCAGGTAGGTGTTGGGAGCAAAGGGAAGACTGCTCCAAGGAAGCTGGATGAAGGTGTGTAAGCCAACATACAAGAGCAAGTAGAGGCAGCATGAGGTCATTTAGGGAAATACTTCAAAGTAAAGAATGAGAGCTAGGCTAGGTCTGGAAAATTGGATATAGGGCTGTAGCTTCCTGGCTGTGTTGGGGGTCAAAGAGCTCCATCCTGCCAGTCCTCTGGGACAGCCATGCCTTGAAGATAAAAAGGAATCATCCATGACCTGAGTAGAAGGTTCTGGGGCAGGCAGCCTGGCCTTGCGTGTCTATTTTGGGGGTTGCAGCCTAACGGGGCCCCAGAAATGCTGGTGCTTGCTCACAGGAATGGAGTAATCAAATGCTCTTTCCATACCTAGTGCTGTCAGGGTAACATGTGTTGATAGCTGTGCAGCAGACGTCCAGACTAGGTCAGAGACTACTTTCAAACAGCTCCAATCTTTAGAGCAGTGGTTCTCAGCCCCGGTTGCTGGTTAGAATCACCAGTTCAATCAGAATCAATAAGGATGGGACCCTGGCATGAGTATTTTTAAAAACTGCCCAGGTACTTTTTAAAAATTTTGAGGTATAGTTGACATACAACGTTATATTAGTTTTGGGTGTACAACATAATGATTTGATATTTGTATATATTGTGAAATGATTGCCACAATAAGTCTAATTAATATCCGTCGCCATATGTAGTAACAAAATTGTTTTCTTATGATGAGAACTTTTAAGATTTACTCACTTAGCAACTTTAAAATATGCAATATAGTATTATTAACTATAGTTGCCATGCTGTATATTACATCCCCATGACTTATTTATTTTATAACTGGGAGTTTGTATCTTTTGACCCCCTTCACACATGGGCCCACCCTGCACCCCCTGCCTCTGGTAACAACCAATCTGTTCCTGTATCTATAAGCTTGGTGTTTTTTTTAAAAAAACTTACATATAAGTGAGATCATACAGTATTTGTCTTTCTCTCTCTGACTTCTTTCAGCTAGCCTTTAAGTTTCATCCATGTTGTTGCAAATTGCGAGAGGTCATTCTTTTTTATGGGTGAATAATATTCCAGTATGTATACATACCACACTTTTTAAATCCATTTATCTGTCGATGGACACTTAGGTTGTTTCCATATCTTGGCTATTATAAATATGCTGCAATGAATATGGGGTACATATATCTTTTCAAGTTAGTGTTTTTGTTTTCTTCAGATAAATAACTAGAAGTGGACTGGCTGGATCATATGGTAGTTCTATTTTTCCATAGTGCACCAATTTACATTCCCACCAACAGTCCACAAGGGTTCCCTTTTCTTTACATCCTTGCCAAAACGTATTATTTATTTATTTTTTTTGCAGTATGCGGGCCTCCCACTGCTGCGGCCTCTCCCGTTGCGGAGCACAGGCTCCGGACGCGCAGGCCCAGCGGCCATGGCCCACGGGCCCAGCCGCTCCGCGGCATGTGGGATCCTCCCAGACCGGGGCACGAACCCGTGTCCCCTGCATCGGCAGGCGGACCCTCAACCACTGCGCCACCAGGGAAGCCCAAAACGTATTATTTTTTGTCCTTTTGGTAATAGCCATTCTAACAGGTGTGAGGTGATACCTCATTGTGTTTTTGACTTGCACTTCCCTGATGCTTAATGATGTTGAACATCTTTCATGTACCTGTTGACTATCTGTATATGTTCTTCAGAAAAATCTCTATTCAGATGCTCTGCCTATTTTTTAATCGTATCGTTTGTTTGTTTGTTTTTTGCTGTTAAGTTGTATGAGTTCTTTATATATTTTGGATATTAGCATGTCATCAGATAAATGATTTGTGAATATTTTCTCCCGTTCAGTCAGTTGCCTTTTCATTTTTGTTCATGGTTTCTTTTACTGTGCAGGTTTTTAGTTTGATGTAGTCCCACTTGTTTATTTTTGCTATTGTTGCCTTTGCTTTGGGTGTCAAACTTAAAAGATTATCACTAAGATTTATGTCAAGGAGCTTACTGACTATTTTTTCTTCCAGGAGTTTTATGGTTTCAGATCTTACATTCAAGTCTTTATTTCATTTTGAGTTAATTTTTGAGCATGATGTAAGATAGTGGTCCAAGTTCATTCTTTTGCATGTTGCCGCCCTGTCCTCTCAGCACCATTTATTGAAGAGACTGTGTTCTCTTGATTGTATATTCTTGCTTCCTTTCTCATAAATTAATGGAGTATATATGCATGGGTTAATTTCTGGGCTGTCTATTCTATTCCATTGATCTATGTGTATGTCTTTATGACAGTACAATTCTCTTTTGATTACTATAGCTCTGTAGTATAATTTGAAATCAGGCAGTGTGATTCTCCAGCTGTATTCTTCTTTCTCAAGATTGCTTTGGCTCTTTGAGATCTTTTGTGGTCCCATACAAATTGTAGAATGGTTTGTTCTATTTCTGTGAAAAATATCATTGGCATTTTGATAGGGATTTCGTTGAATCTGTAGATTGCTTTGGGTAGTATGGACAATTTTAACAATATTAATTCTTTTAATCCATGAGCATGGAATATCTTTCTAATTATGTGTGTCTTCACTATATTGATGAAATTTCTTTCATCAATGTCATATAATTTTCAGAAGACAGGTCTTTCACCTTTTTGGTTAAATTTATTCTTAGGTATTTTATTCCTTTTGATGCAATTGTAAATGAGATTGTTTTCTTAATTTCTTTCTGATAGTTTGCTACTAGTGTAGAGAAATGCACAGATTTCTGTATGTTGATTTTGTATCCTGCAACTTTACCAAATTTATTTATTCTAACAATTCTTTTTAGATTCTTTAGGATTTCCTATGTATAGTATCATGTCATCTGCAAATAGATGGTTTTACTTTTTTGTTTCCAATTTGGACTCCTTTTTTATCTTTTTCTTTCCTAATTGCTCTGGCTAGCACTTCCAATACTGTGTTGACTAAAAGTGGTGAAAGTGGGCATCTTTGTTTTGTTCCTGATCTTAGAGGAAAAGCTTTCAGCTTTTCACCATTGAATATGATGTTAGCTGTGAACTTGTCATATATGGCCTTTATTATGTTGTTGTATGTTCCCTCTATGCCTTTGTTGAGAGTTTTTATCATAAATGTATGTTCAGTTTTGTCAAATGCTTTTCTTGTGTCTACTGAAATAATTATTCAATATATTATTTTTATCATCCTTCATTTTGTTAATATGGTGTATCACATTGATTTATTTGCAGATGTGGAACCATACTTACATCTCTGGAATAAATCCCACTTTTATCATGGTGTATGATCCTTTGAATGTATTGTTGAATTCAGTTTGCTATTAGTTTGTTGAGGATTTCTGCATCTATCATAATCAGGGATATTGGCCTATAATTTTCATTTTTTATAGTGTCTGTTTCGTTTTGGTGTCGGGGTAATGCTGGCCTCATAAGATGAGTTTGGAAGTATTCCCTTCTCTTCTGTTTTCTAGAAGAGTTTGAGAAGGATTGATTTTAATTCTTCTTTGAATGAGTGAATTCATTAGTTGAAGCCATATGACCCTGGACTTTTGTTTGTAGAAAATTTTAAAATTACTGATTTAATCTTTTTAAGAGTAATTAGTCTGTTCAGATTTTCTATTTCTTCATGATTCAGTCTTGGAAGGTTGTATGTTTCTGGGAATTTATCCATTTATTCTAGGTTATCCAGTTTCTTGGCATATAATTGTTTATAGTAGTCTCTTATGATCCTTTGTATTTCTGTGGTATTGGTTGTAACATCTCCTCTCCCTTTTCTGATTTTGTCTGTGTTCCCTCTTTTTTTTTTCTTGGTGAGTATAGTTAAAGGTTTGTCAATTTTATTTATCTTTTCAAAGAACCAGCTCTGGTTTCATTGATCTTTTCTATTGTCTTCTTAGTCTCTTATATTTATTTCTGCTCTTTCC
>NW_006776904.1:1679916-1688105 GCF_000442215.2 Lipotes vexillifer | reverse complement strand
TTTCCCTGTAGTATTTTTGGGCTTCATTTGTTCTTCTTTTTCTGGTTCCTTGAGGCATGGAGTTAGGTTGTTTATTTGAGATTTTTTCTTGTTTCTTGAGGTAGGCATTTATCACTATGAACGTCCGTCTTAGAACTACTTTTGCTGCATCCCATTAATTTTGGTCTGTTGTATTTCCATTTTTGTTTATCTTATGGTATTTTTTAAATTTTGCTTTTGATTTCTTCATTATCCTATTGGTTGTTCAGTAGCATGTTGTTTAATCTCCACATATTTTTGAATGTTCCACTTATCTTCATGTAGTTTATTTCTAGTTTTACAATATTTTGGTTGGAAAAGATGCTTGATACAATTTCAGTCTTCTCAAATTTGTTAAGTCTTGTTTTGTGGCCTAACTTATCTATCCCGGTGATTCATGTGCACTTGAGAAGAATGTGTATTCTGTTCCTTTTGGATGGAATTTTCTTTATATATCTGTTAAATCTATCTGATCTACCATGTCATTTAAAGCTTATGTTTTCTTACTGATTTTCTGTCTGGATGATATATCCATTGATGTAAGTGGGGTATTAAAGTCCCTTACTATTATTGTATTGCTGTCTATTTCTTTCTTTTGGTCTGTTAATATTTGCTTTATATATTTAGATGCTTCTATCCTGGTGCATAAATATTTACAAATGTTATATCTTCTTGTTGGATTGACCCTTTTATCAGTATGAATGGCCTTCTTTGTCTCTTATTACAATCTTTGCCTTAAAGTTTATTTTGTCTGATATAGGTATAGCTACCCCAGATTTCTTGATTTCTATTTGCATGGAATATATTTTCTTCCATCCCTGCACTTTCAATCTGTGTATATCCTTATATCTGAAGTGAGTCTCTTGTAGGCAGCAGGTAGATGGGTCATTTCTTTTTTTTTAATCCACTTAGCCACTCTGTCTCTTTGGGTTGGAGCATTTAGTCCACTTACCTTTAAAGTAACTATTGATAGGTATGCACTTACTGCCATTTTGTTAATTGTTTCCTGGTTGTTTTTTAGTCCTCTGTTCCATTTTTCATCTCTTGCTCTCTCCTTTGAGGTTTGGTGACTTTCTTTCTTGGTATGCTAAGATTACTTTCTCATTATCTTTTGTGTATCTACTGTAGGCTTTTGCTTGGTTGTTACCATGAGGCTTTCATATAACAACTTATATTTTTAACAGTCTATTTTAAGTTATTAACAAGTTAAGTTTGAATGCATTCTAAAGCCCTACAGTTTTACTCTCCCCACCACATTTTATGTTTTTGTTTTACATTTTTTTATCTTGTGTATCCCTTAACTAATTATTGTAGTTATAATTTTTTTTACTACTTTTGTCTTTTAACCTTCATACTAGCTTTTTAAGTGATTAATTCAATACTTTTACTATATATTATCCATTACCAGTGAGATTTATACTTTCATATGTTTTCTTGCTACTAATTAGCACCCTTTTTTTTTTCAGCTTGAAGAAGTCTTTTTAACATTTCTTGTAAGGCCGGTTTGGTGGTGATGAACTCCTTTTAGCTTTTGCTTGTCTGGAAAATTCTTTATCTCTCCTTTAATTCTGAAAGATAACTTTGCCAGGTAGAATACGCTTGGTTGAAAATTTTTTTCTTTTGACACTTTGAATATATCATGCCACTCCCCTCTGGCCTGTAAGTTTCTGCTGAAAAATCTGCTGGTATTCTTATGGGGGTTCTCTTGTACGTAACAAATTGTTTTTCTCTTGCTGCTTTTAAGAATCTCTCCTTGTCTTTAACTTTTGACATTTTAATTAAAATATATATTGGTGTATGTTTCTTTGGCTTCATATTATTTGGAATCTCTGGGCTTCCTGGATCTGGATGTCTGTTTCTTCCCCCAGGTAGGGAAGTTTTCAGCCATTATTTCTTCAAATAAGTTTTCTGCCCCTTTCTCTCTCACTAGCCTACTTGATGTTGTCCCCTAAGTCCCTTAAGCTGTCTTAACTTTTTTCATTCTCTTTTCTTTTTGCTGCTCTAATTGGGTGAGTCCCTCTGCCCTGTCTTCGAGTTCTCTGATCTTTTCTTCTGCTTTATCTGGTCTGCTGTTGAGCCCCTCTAGTGTGTTTTTCAGTTTAGTTATTGTGTTCTTTAGTTCTGTGACTTCCGTTTGGAACTCCCTTATATTTTCTGTTTCTTTGTTGAAGTTCTCAGTGTGTTCATTCAATGAGCCTTTTTATGATCATTACTTTGAATTTTTTTAACATCTTTATTAGAGTATAATTGCTTTACAATGGTCTGTTAGTTTCTGCTTTTTAACAAAGTGAATCAGCTATACATATACATATATCCCCATATCTCCTCCTTCTTGCGTCTCCCTCCCACCCTCCCTTTCCCACCTCTCTAGGTGGTCACAAAGCACTGAGCTGATCTCCCTGTGCTATGTGACTGCTTCCCACTAGCTAGCTATTTTACATTTGGTAGTTTATTACCTGGGATGAAGTGAGAGAGTGGCATATATACTTTGAATTCTTGATCAGAAAAATTACTTCTCTCTCTTTCATTAGGTGTTTTTTTCCTGAGGTTTATCTTGTTCTTTCTTTGGAACATATTCCTCTGTTTCTTTATTTTACTTGACTGTCTGTGTTGGTTTCTATGCATTGGATGAAACAGCCACTTCTCCCCATTTTAAGGGTTGAACTTTCTTGTTCAACCATGTCCTAGGTATTTGTTGTCTCTCAAATTTTGTGATTATCCAAGTGGCCTATTTTATTTTTAACTGCTCCTAGTAGTTGAGGATGTGCTAAGACCAGTCAGGGTCCCAAAGGGGAGGATCTCAGTCAGCACCTTGATTCAGGCTGATTGGAAGCCAGATCCTCAGGCAACAGCTTTTAAAGAATGCAAATACAGGCATACCTCATTTTATTGCACTCTGCTTTATCGTGTCTCATAGATACTGAGTTTCATACACGTTGAAGGTTTGTGGAAACCCTGCATCAAGCAAGTCTATTGGCATTATTTTTCCAACAGCATTTGCTCGTTTTGTGTCTCTGTTTCATATTTTGGTAGTTCTCATAGTATTTCAAACTTTTTCATTAGTATTATATTTGTTATGGTGATCTGTGATCAGTGATATTTGATGTTACTATTGTAATATTTGCTTTATTATGGTGGTCTGGAATCAAACCTGCAATATCTCCAAGGTATGCCTGTATATACAGTCCTGTGGTACCACAAGTGTAAGCCCTGATGACCCCAGAGCCAGGTGATGTGGAAGTGTCCTCTGGGCAGCAGTTGCAAAAATCAGGTCTCCAGATGAGTGTATAAACTCCTTTCTGGGAGATACTGGTGAACTGTAGCAAGCCAGAGGGAGTGCACAAAGATGGTGTCTCCTGGCCTACATTCCCTGAGACCACCTCTGTAGCCTCTAGATGTGTGCCAAACCTGATGCCTGTCTCTAAGGCTGAAGTTCCAGGACTAGCAGGTAGGCCTCTTTTATAGAAAGGCTAGTTGTGTGTTTCAGTCTGTTGTCAGTTTGGTGCCCTGGGAGCGGTAGCCTGCCAAGAACTGTCAGTAGTCTCTCCAATTGTTATAGTCCAGTGCGACCCAGGGGCACAAGCTTCCCTGACCACCAGAATGAGGTGATCAAGAGATATCCCTTGAGTGGCATTTGTATAAACCAGGGCATCAGATGTAAAAACTGGGGTACCAGATGCATATAAGAGCTCCCTTGAGAGATGCTGGTGCTCTGGAGCACAGTAGAGGGAGAGTGCAAAGTTAGTCCCTGCCCTCCAAGGTCTCAGGAAGGGTTTACTTATAGTCAGCCCTTAGATGTATGTTTAATTAGAAGACTACCCCTCAGGATGCAGCTATGATGATAAGCTAATAGGCTTCTTTTCAGAGAGTATGAGCTCCTGGATCTATTGCCTCTTGCTGTGCCCCAGGGGTGGTAGCTGTTTAAGAACTCTTTCTCCATTCATTACAGTCCTGGGGGACCCACATGTATAAACCCTGCTGGCCATCAGGGCCAGGCAACGTAAACAAGATCCCTAACAGTAGCCACAATAATCAGGGCACCAGAGAAGGGTACAAACTCCTTTCAGTGCAATACCAGTGAGCTGGGGCGAGGCTGAGGGAGATTGCATGCACCAGTCTCTGTTCTCTGAGAGCCCCTTCTTAGGCTTCTATAAGTGTGCCAAACCAGAAGCCTGCCCCTCAGGCCAAAGCTCCTGCAAGTAAATAGGCCTGTTTCTCAGAAAGACTGGGGAGTGTGTTTCTGTCTGCCTTTTGTGCAGTACCCTGGAAGTGGTTGTCTGCCAAGAACTGTCTCTCCGATTGTTAGAGACCCATAGGACCCAGGAACGCAAGGCCTCCCTTGGCCACCAGAGCCAGGAGATCAAGGGGAGGCCCTTGGGTGGCAGCTGCAAAACTAGGTCACCAGACATAAAAACTTGGTCACCAGATGTGTGTAGAAGCTCTCCCCTGGGAGATACTGGTGCTTAGGAGGGAGAGCTCAAAGATGGTACCCACTGACTAGAACTAGGCCCAGGGGGAATGTGAAGATGGCACTGACTGAAAAAAGGGAAAAAAGAAGGACAAAGAAAAGAAAAGAGAAAAAGAAAAAAAAGAAGGAAAAGAGAAAAGGGAAATAGAAAGAAAAAAAAAGATGGCATTTGCTGGCTTTAGCAAGGCAGAGGAAGTAGGAACATGGTGACCATCAGCCTCCATCCCCAGGGAATATCCCAGCAGGCCCATTTAATCCATCACCAAGTCCTGTTGATTTTTTTTTTTTTTGTCAAGGTTTTTGAATCTATCCACTTTTCCCCTCTGGGGTCATCATCACCATCCGGGCCCATCAACCATTTTCTCTTGCTTGGGTAACTATAATAGTTTCTGAATTTGTCCATATTCATGTGGCCACCTCCCTACTCTACACCACATCTTTCATCTACTCTGAAGGCCAAGTAATCTTTTCACAAGTCAAATCTGTTCGTACCAGTCTTCTAGTTTAAAATACTTCTGCACCTTCCCTAGACCAACACCTCAGCTTGGTGTGCAAGGACCTTCGTTACCTGGCCCCAGCTTAGCTCTCCAGCCTTATTTTATGTTTCATTCCACCTTGCTCTTTCTGCTCTAGATGCACTGGGCTGCTTTCAGTTTGTCCCACCTGCCATCTTTCCTCCTGCTTCTGGACCTTTGCACATGCAATCTCCTTTACCTGGAATGTTCTTCCGTTTACTCCTATTCATCCTTTAGTTCTTAGTTCACACATCATCTTCTCAGACTGCATGGACCAGGGCAGCCCCATATTAATGATGTTCATAGCACTGTTTCTCTTCTTAGAACACTTGCTACAGTTACACTTGATCCATACCAGAGGTGGAAAAATTGACTTCTTATTAATCAATTTGCAGGTAAATATAATCAGTCTAAGAGCTCAGCTTCTAATATACTTATACATTTGAACTCTTAGCAAATGTCTGTTGTCTAACCAAAGTTCTTTGAAAACAGTATGTGCATTTAAAAAGGCTAGAAATAAACAACAAAACATGGTTACCTTTGAATGATAGGAACGTGGAGGACTTTCCCCTATCTTTTTCTGCCCCTTGTATTTTCCAAAATTTCTAGAATGATATAAGTTACTTTTAAATGAATGAAAAATGCAATAAATGTAAAAGTGTGTCCAGATGGTATATATAGAGATTATGACTAGAAATAAAACTACAGTGTGTAACGTGGTCTCTTTAGTTTTACCCTGTATTTTCTCATGTGGCAAAAGCCAGAAAATACCATTCGTGTTTGTAAGCTTTTTAAGATGACCTGAGAGTTCATTGAATTGAGGATGTTACTTCCTTGATCGACAGATCTGACTCATGTGGGGCCGTCTCTTGAATTGCTTGTGTTCCCTTCCACGCCTGGAAGGTGCGTTGGCAGTAATCTCAAGGAGCCAGGACAGCTCCTTCCAGCTTCACACACAGATTCAGCTGTTGAGCTTCTGGAGGGGCTCCAGGGCCTGCTCAGGAATGTGTTCAAGCTTGCACACCTACCCTGGCAATGCCGTGGGAGGAATGGGACTGCAACATCTGCCTTTGCCCAAGTGTTCATGATTTGAAGTTCCCTCTCCTGTGTCCTGCTGCTGTCTCAGGCCAGGCAGAGGGCGAATGGAATCTAGGCTTCCTTATTATAAAGACTGTATAGCCAAGTCAGTAAGCATTTCTCTCTCTAGGGCTCGAGGTGTACCATATATACCTTTCAGTGCATCACCAAAAACCAAGTGTTAAAATCTGTATTTGCCTTAGGCTAAGGCCCACTACCATCATTCAGAATGACTTTTGAGATATGGAAACAGAAAATTGTATCATATTATGAGTTTAGGTATTATTTAATTATTATCTTCTTGAGGTAGTAATTTTTTATTTTTTATTTTTTTTGCGGTACGCGGGCCTCTCACTGTTGTGGCCTCTCCCGTTGCGGAGCACAGGCTCCGGACGCGCAGGCTCAGTGGCCATGGCTCACGGGCCCAGCTGCTCTGCGCCACGTGGGATCCTCCCGGACCGGGGCACGAACCCGTGTCTCCTGCATTGGCAGGCGGTTTTTTAACCTTTGTGCCACCAGGGAAGTCCGAGGTAGTAATTTTAAGGTAACAAAGCTGACCTTTTGCTTTTGCTTCATCCTCAGAAGATGAGAAAAATTCCCAAGTAGAATTTTTCCCAAAATGGTTCATGCCTTAATGGAATTAAACAAATAAAAACTAAATATAGTGCTTAAAGGTTAATTAATTTAATATCATGAAAGCAACTACACCACATAATTCTACAAAGATTAGAATTATGATATAATCTAATTTCTATCATTATTTGACTTATTATTTATCTGATTATAAACATTTGTACCTCAAAATAAGTATATATTCTCTCTATAGTTACAGAGCTAGTGCTTGATTTAGTTATCAATTTCTTTATTTAAGTGAATGAAAAAAATTTTAGTAATTGTTCTTTATATAACATTACGTTTCATAATTAACATTAATTATTGCAACATTTTATACTTGCAATAGGAAACCTACATTTTTACCTCTGCTGATAGAATCTCAGTGTACTAGGCATAGAAGGATATTTTCAATTCTGGTTTCCTCTGAAATGCGAATATGTATATTTGGAATTGATATTCTGACACTAAGAATAAAATACATTCCTTGTTCTCATTATTGACATTGTCATACTATTTGTATATAGTGCTAACTTGGACGACTCAGAAGATCAAGGGGGCCAGAAAAGACATTGATCTACATAGACATACAATTATTGGGTCTTCTGAAGGCCAAGACCAATTTAACTAGCAGTTTTTGGCTGCAGCTGTAGTTCAGTTGAATTAATTATAACAACTATTTCATTTTACCAAAGGTTTATGGAGCATCTTCTAAGTGCTAGGCGTATAGTTAGCTTAGGATCTACACTAATGAATGAGAATAAAATAACCGTGTTTTATTTACCTTTAGGTAGCTCAAATGCCCTAGCCTATTTACCCTTTACATTAGCTAATTCAAAATAGTTCAAATCTCTACTTGATATAAGAATTCCATTATTTTACCAGCTTGCCTTTCTTGTATGCTGTTTTGAGTCCCTGAGATATCCCAAGCCAGTTGTTAATTAGCATCTTAACCAGCTGCCTGGTTCTAGACCACTGCATCATTCTTTTGCCAGCCACTGACATCCTTAAGTCCCTTGCTGCTGCTCTCCCATGGATGGCTTTAACCCCAGGTGCCATTCCAGACGCTCACACAATTCCTCCCAATAGGAAGATCAACTGTGATGTTTGCATGATTTCACTGATGGCTTCAGGATTAAAAAAAAAAAGGAAAAGGAAATACAGGTAGAGAACTTCACAGTTGTTCCTGGATATAGAGGTTTGCTGAGGTCACAGACCAAAGCCCTCCATAGGCATTCTCTGTTGTTCAGCCTTCTTTGCCCAGACTCAGGCCTGTCTCTGTTCCAGGGATCAGTTTACCTCCCCACAAAGGGAATGCCTGGAACAAGTCTCTCATACCTGCATACAGATCCCCTGTCCCCCAGGTCCAGAGGCAGTCACAGGTTCATGCCTCTTTGTCTACTTCCTGCCCCCATCAATCTTGTGGTAAGACTCACAGTGGAACAATATTTTCCTTTTGTGGTAATCCTACACCCATCCACAGAGGTGTGGTCTTTCCC
>NW_006776904.1:1675032-1679802 GCF_000442215.2 Lipotes vexillifer | reverse complement strand
TTCCCTAAAATAATTCATGACAAGAACAGTACTTTTCCCAAAGATGAGTTTATTAAACTGAAATGACCCCAAGTATGGGGCTGAAACAGTATAGTGCAGTTTGAGCTTCAGGGATCCCAGACCGTTCTTCTTTCTAAGGTAAGATGTGCTCACATTCTTCCTGTGGCTTCCAGTCTTTACCTCTGAATCAGCTGCCTTTTATTTAAATTATTATAAAAGACAATTGGATAACTGTGCAGTCAGGGCCAGTTTTAGAGAAAGTTGTTAAGTATAAAATTTCCTGACGTGTTGCATCCTGGTCATTTAAAAATCACTCCTTTAGGGACTTCCCTGGTGGTCCAGTGGGTAAGGCTCTGCACTCCCAATGCAGGGGGCCTGGGTCCAATCTCTGAACAGGGAACTAGATCCCACATGCATGCTGCAAGCAAGAGTTCGCATGCTGCAACTAAAAGTCTGCATGCTGCACCTAAGGAGTCCGTACGCTGCAACTAATAAGTCTGCGTGCTGCAAATGAAAGATCCCACATGCCACAACTAAAGATCCTGCATGTCACGAGGATCCCGCATGCCGCAACTAAGACCTGGCGCAGCCAAAATAAATAAATAAATAAATAAATACTTTTTAAGAAAATCACTCCTTTAGATAGTCATTGACTATCCTATCATGTCTTTTTCCCCCAAAGCAGCAACTCAAGGAACAACTTTCTTATTCCTTGACCTGTACCAAAATATCTTATTTTCTCATGAATGTTAAATGCGTGGCCATCTAACCTGATAAAATAATACAAAAAAGACATAGGATACTTGGTCTGATTGTCTGGACTTCTCTTACCTTCAGATAAGCCTGCATGGCTATCATGGAAGAGTGCTGCCCACTTCTCTGTTTAAAATTGGATACCTCTGAAGGTCCTTCTGCCCTATGCAAGTGAAACATGTAATTTGAGATACTCTGATAAAAACACTTTAAAATAGAAAGTGAGATTTTTCTCTTCTTCCACTTAAACTCACTGTTACCTTCCCCTTAGCCAGAAAATTGACATTATAAGTGTTATCATCACCACGCATATTATTAGCCTAGAAATTATATCATCTGAGGTCAAAATTGGATGTTGAGACTCTGATATCTTGCTTCTCTACCACCTCTAGGTCCTTTACCCAAGACCTCTGGGACTAAATATATTCTGGTTGCAAGTGGCTGCTAACAGGAGCTGAACTTATTTTTCTCCTAAGAGGGAGGAAGTGTGGTGAAACCAGCACTAGGACTAATAAATTGGGGCTTGAGGGACAGAATGCACACCCCACTCCCAGGCATTGCATTCTCCCTAGAGTGGCCCATGAGCATGGTGTTGGATGTTTGGGGGATCATCTGTGAGAATAACTCTGGGAGAAAGTAAAATAGGGATAAAAGTTATGAAGGGTGCTGGTATTCTGCAGAGGTTACAGCAGAATTCTAGAACAGCCATTCATTTCATTTTAAAGGTTTCTTACTACTAAAAAAAAAAATATATATTTAAATAAATCTAAAGCACAATTTATTTCTAGGGCAAATGGCAATCAAAAAAGCACAGGTAAGCTGGCTTTATCTTCTTTTTTTTTTTTTTTTTAGATGTTGGGGGGAGGGGTTTATTAATTAATTAATTTATTTTTGCTGTGTTGGGTCTTCGTTTCTGTGCGAGGGCTTTCTCTAGTTGTGGCAAGGGGGGCCACTCTTCATCGCGGTGCACGGGCCTCTCACTATCGCTGCCTCTCTTGTTGCGGGGCACAGGCTCCAGACGCGCAGGCTCAGTAGTTATGGCTCACAGGCCTAGTTGCTCCGCAGCATGTGGGATTCTCCCAGACCAGGGCTCGAACCCGTGTCCCCTGCATTAGCAGGCAGATTCTTAACCACTGCGCCACCAGGGAAGCCTAATCTTTTATAAGATAATACAAAGAAGTCATTTTTTAGATTTCAAACTTAAAAGGAAGCATTATGATGTATGTCCTGTTTCTGTGAAATGCCATGTGTTAATTAGCAACATGGGCAAGTCCACCTACCTCCAAAGAAGCTAAATTTTCAAATGCAAGTGTCATCATTACTCAGTTAAGTCAAGGATTTTGGTTGCTTGAGTTGAAATATAACAGTTAGATTTCAATGATTCAGTGAGATGATGCAAGGTCAAAAAATTAGTTACTGGTTTTCCTTATGTTTTACAATGGATTCGTTTTATAAACAAGGCTAATATATTAATGATGAGTTTATTTTCAGAATCCTTTATCTCGTTTTTATTATTTAGTTCAGTAATTCTTATGATAAATTTTAATATTTTAAGAGAGGACACAAAGTAATATGTTTGAACATAACTTTTATATGGCACTGACATTTTGTAAAGTTTTATGAGAAAAATGGCTTTGTGATACTGTAGTAATTTGGATTTAGGGACTACAGCAAAAATATTGATATACGTGCAGTTCAAATCACATTTCAATTATAACAGAATTATTTTCTTCAACTCAGCTCTAGGAATTGCTTAAACCTGATTTATGTGTAGTCTGAATAGATTTTAATGAAGAAAATGGCCTTTGTGGAGAAGTGAAAGGAATAAATTCATTCGGAAAATTTTGTGGAATTGAGTTCTTTAAATTGGTGGCATCAGGGTAAAGTATTTATGGTTTAACATTATCAAAATTAGTACTATTTTAACAATTCTCTGAAGGTTATTATTTAGCCTATGGTATAGTGCATAATGACACTTTGCAATAGAGTGTGTGGGTGTAAATGAGTTCTTGGCATACCATATACATAGAATCAATATCTTTATGATCATACTCTGTACTATAACTTATTTTCTGAATTTTAAACGTTCAACTGGTGAACCCTCCAAATATGGATTAGTCTTTAGTTTCTCCTTCCCTTCCATAGAGCTCCAAGCCAACTTGGATCAACAGAACTGCTCAAAGCCAGTATCTTTGAGTTTTTCCCCCAGGCAGAATCCATCACAAGCAAGGATCCTTTCTTAATCTGAACTCTTCATCCCTCATAGCACAGTACTGTCCACCTCAGCCAAACCTTTTTCATGCATACCCCTTTTCCCTTAGCTTTTGCCCAGTTGTTCTCTGAATATTGTTCTCCTTTTTCTTCTGTGAGAGTATCTTTTTCTTTATTCGAGTTGAGAACTGAAAACATTGTAATAATCACACTGATAAGTATAAAAATGCTTGTAACATTGGTATTAACTAAAATGAAAAAATTATATGTGTTAAAGTGGAACTGAGCAAAATAAAAAGCCAAGACCATCTTCATTACCCAAGAGTCTTCAGGTACTGAAAAGGCTCCTTTAAAATCTTTACTTAGGCTATAACTTATCACTATACCATTATCTAACTAAATGAAAATCAGCACTTAAAAGTAAACAAAATTTTATCTTAGTCTGTTTTACTCTTTTTCTATTTCAATTACTAGATTACCATATATTGTGTTTCTATTATTTTGTGTTTCAGATGTTCTGCATTTCAACCTCACCAGAGATTAAATTGATGTTTATAGGCTAATCTGGACAGCTAAAAACAGTTTGTTTCACTACATCTGTAAGAAAATATGCTCAAATTCCCACTGGCTGACTTATAAAGAGGCTTTTGGAATACAACCCAATGTAAGTTGCAGACATAATGTGTTTTTGTCTTTGTTATTCACCTCCTCCCCAAGTTAGGGCATGTATCTATTGGCAGGTGTGCAGATGTGTGTGTATTATGTATACTTTGATGTCTACACATACCCTTTTTCATAGTATGGATTCGTAGCATCCTTTATTCCTTCTTTCAATAGATATTTGAATGCCTATTATATAAAATTTGCAGTTCTAGGCCCAAAGGATACCCAGAAATGAAGTTACTGCCCCCACAGAGCTCACACTCTATTGGGGAAACAGACATAAATCAAATAATTGTACAAATACATATGACATGCACATGGTGAGAGGTGTTCTGAAGAGAGGTCACATAGCACGATGTGAGCATGTAAACAGGGATCTGCCTTATCTCCAGGGTTGATCAGGTTTCCAGGAGAGGGTAATGCTCCAGCTAAGATCTCAGGGGTGAGCAGGAGTTTAAAGGCCAAAAGAATTGAGAGGTGATGGGAGGAGGGGCAAGGGTAGAGTGGAAAATGCTCCAGACAGAGGAAACACATGTTCAAAGATCATATTTGCTCAGTTAAGTACTTTTGATAATTTTTTCCAAGCATGATCACTGAGTAGCTAGGAGATTTTAACTTAAACCATACCATGAAATTAATCATAATCATACTAGAAAATAAGAAGGCATATATTTCATAAGCATTTGTACTTTTTTTTTAGGTATGAAGTATTCCTTAAGCCCTAACAACTACCCTGAAGATGGAATTATGAATATGGCAACTTTTCTACGGGGCTTTGAAGATAAGGGAATAAAGAACGACAGACCTGAGGACCAGCTGAGTAAAGAGAAAAAGAAAATTCTGTTCTCCTTTTGTGAGGTGTGCAACATCCAGCTAAACTCTGCAGCCCAGGCCCAAGTCCATTACAATGGCAAATCTCACCGCAAACGAGTCAAGCAGCTGAGTGATGGACAGCCTCCGCCCCCAGCCCAGGGCTCCGGGCCACCGCTGGCCAGCCCCAGCACTTACACCAGCACAGGTAGGTGGGAGGGCCTGGGGGCCCATTTCCTGCTGGGAGGCATGCTTCTGTTCTAGAAAATGAAGGATTTAGAGCAAGGCTTATCTTTCCCCTTAAAACTACTACCACAATGTATATTCCTTTCC
>NW_006776904.1:1668230-1675022 GCF_000442215.2 Lipotes vexillifer | reverse complement strand
TTCCCTACAGGTAAAATCCAAGAGCTGTCTGTTACTTCTCAGGATACATTTTTTTTATTGTTATTAATATATATTATACTAGACACAAATATATATAAAGATAAAATTTGTATATCAGCCCATTGACATAATTCTGTATCTCTGTAGTTTGTGAACAGTCCTTAATATATTTTGAAATGTGTTTAAAATGGATCAGTGATATCAATTTTTTTCTGCTCTCTGCAGAATTAGGCTTTCTTTGGCTTTCTTGCTCTGCTTTCCGTTGAGTAGCGTACAATTAGGTGGTATATAAAAAGCCCCAGTTTTATTTATAGCATCCATGATGCAGGAAAGGAGCATTAATCTTGTGCGCTAGACATGTTATATTCAGCATGCCGGTGGTGTTCTAACAATAGGAACAGCCATTGCCAAAACCAGCAAGGCTTACCTCTGAGCTCCAGCACCACCGCAAGCACTTTCCCTGCCTCATGCCTCTCACCCTTTCCTGTGGGCTAGATAGAGGCAGAAGCTTGGAGATTCATTCTTGCATCTGCCCTGAATTCTAAACAGTCTTGCAAACCCTGTATCTTATCCTTGGGCAATGCTGCCTCCTTCATATTGCTGACCTTTGGTCTGTTAGTTGTGACACAACTAAAGAAAAATGTGAAATGTACTGTTTTCCATGGTGAAGATTTCTACAAAAAGTAGGCCTCCTCCGCAGGTTTACTTGGGAGGCCAGGATAAGCCTCCTCCTAAATATGAGGAAAAGCTCCAAATTCCTCTCTAGCAAGTGTTTGCTTTGGTAATGAACCTTCAACTTGAAGTGAGATGATGCGGTGCAGCCCTTTGTTGGAATTTCACTTGGTGCTGTTGCATAGTTTTTGATTTCATTAAGTTATGCCATTATCCATATTAAGCTCCGGTAAAAATGGCTTGTATGTGTTTGCTGTAAATTAATAATTTTTCTATTTCAAGCTAAACCTAATTACTTTTTACCCAGTATATAATTTAATTTTATTAAATTATTTTCCTCAGTCAGTACTTACCATGCTGTGAAAGAACTTAAAGGAACTTATAGGATATAAGATACACACTTATTACAATAGAGAAAGATAACTTTTCTGTTTTGTATTTACTTGTTATGATGATAATTGTTATATATTCATTTGTTATTCACAAATGCATTAATGTATGTGTATTTACATATTAAAAATATAGTTGGTGTTAGAGTAAAAACTGATGACTATCTTATATCTAAATCAGAGAGCAAATAGCCCTGAGTAAAGGTTTGAATTACATTTGTTAGAATCCAAATATCTATGTTTAAATTGAGGTTAACCTGTGGTTTCTATAAGAGGTAATGTTAGTAGCAAACATTAACTGAACATTTTCTATGGGACATATTTTGGTCCTAAGAGCTTTATAGGAATTTTCTCGTTTAATCTTCTCATGAACCCTCAGGTAGGTACTAAGATTATTCCTAATTTACAGATTAGGAACAGAGGCACAGAGATAAAATTTGTCCAGGTTCATACAGCGTGGAAATGGCAGATCAGAGTTCCAACCATATTTAATTAATAGTGAAGCCATAATTCTTCGTCACTACTTTGCTGCTGTTTTCTACCGTGCAATAAACTCAGGTTAAATTCAAACCAATATGCTGTAATATATTTGTGGTCACAAATGGTTTTTATCATGGCAAACTACCTTTCTCTGATGGGTTTTGAAAACAGACATGTAAAGCTCCAATTCATGAATTTCTCCATTTTTCTCCCATACTAATGAAATAAGCTAGCTGATATAAAATACATTTAGCTAAGACATACACAGAATATTATGGATATATTCTATAAATAAAACATAGCTCATCAACTAGTATAACACAGTATATTAATATATAGGAAAATGGGTAAGAAAATGAGACAGCTTTTCAAGTTTTATATTAGGCACAAAGGACAGTTTTTATATGCTGATAATATAGTCAGTGATTCATTCTCAGAAGATTTGGGTTTAACATATGATGAAGGCAAGTCACTTAACCTCTGAAACTGGTTAGCATAATCCTCCCATCTGAAAGAAAAAGTAGGTATAATGATGTTTCCTCTTTGAAATAGAAATTGGACATAGATGTATGTACAAAGATGATTATGACATGATTTATAATTCCAAAATATTAGTTGTATACTGAATGTCCAATAGGAGAAAGGTTAAATACGTTACAGTACATTTATAAGATGAATGATAGAAACCATAGTCATTAAAAATTGTATCTCTGAAGAATACCTAATGAAAGGTAAAACTGCCTGTGGGATCATGCTAAGCGAAACAGCAAGAATTAGAGTGGAATATTCCTTAGTCCTGTTATGTGTGCATGTGCACATTATCTACTGCTTAGAGTCTCAACTCGATGAGGAGTCAGCCTGACATGGTTTTATTTGTTTCCAGTCACTTTCCTCAGTTTTGATCAATCGAATATCTGTTTCCTACTGGGTAGCAGCTCCCTTAAACACCTTCTCAGACCATAACTTTTCACATTTGTATATTCAGAGGGACTCTGATTTAGAAGACAGTTCTACTTATAAAAACATCCATTTCATAGCCAAATTAAGATTTGGCTAGATGGACTCACATTTAGAGTGGAAGGTGGGACACAGTCGGCTCTCCCGCCACCCCTCCCTCTGCCTGCCCTTCTGCCCAGGTTGTGGGAAACCATGGAGGGATGGAGGGGTGGAGGTGTCCTTACCTTACAGCCTTGACAAAGTTGTAATGCTATTCTTGGTAGGTAATTACTATTCTGGTTGTCTCTGTGGGTCACAGTTGCTCTTAACAGACCTTAGGGATGAAGAGCTCCCCTCAAATGGTCCCTTAGACATTGGGAGTCCCTGAGATTTAGCTGCATCTTCCTCTTCTCTCATCTGTGTACCAACTCTTGGGGCTTGAGATCATGTGCAGAATCCATTTGACAACTAACATTCCTCTTGAAAACCTAGAGCCGCTAGGGCCCAGGCAGGTAGAGGTGCAGTAGGTGGAGGTAGGGGGCTTCTCTCCACATTTCTCTTGCCTTCTCAGGTAGCACAGAGGAGACTGGCAAGTCCACTGACAAAGCAGGTACTTAATCAGGGAACAAAATGCCTATCTCCCTTTTTTGCCCATCACTTGGCTTTAGGGACTTATCCCCCCTCCCCCCAAAAAAGATATATTAGAGTCCTAATCCCCAGTACTTCAGGATGTGACCTTATTTGCAGATAGAGTCTTACAGAGGAAATTAAATTAAAATGAGGCCATTAGGGTTGACTCTAATCCAATATGACTGGTGTCCTTATAAAAAGGGGAAATCTAGACATAGAGGCAGATGCACACATAGGGAAGATGATGTGAAAACACAGGGAGAAGATAATTGTCTTCAAGCTGAGGAGAGAGCCCTGGAACTGATCATTCCCTTAGAACCCTCAGAAAGAACCCACCGTACAGTACCTTGATTTTGGACTTCTAGCCTCCAGATGATAAATTTTTATTGTTAAGCCACCCAGTTTGTGGTACTTTGTTACAATAGCCCTAGCAGATTAATACAGGGAGAAAAATAGTACCACATGTCCTCCCCAAAGGAGAAAAGATATGGTAGTAGACATAACCTTCCAAGAACTTAATTTCAGAGGGAACTTCCCCTCCTCTCTGTCAGTCTTATTGTGGTTTTGGGGTTGGCAGGGTAGGAGTGGGGTACACAGGGTGGTGGTTGAGACTTGAGCCATTTTTCTGAATAAGAGGTGATTGACCCCCACACATTGGTAGTTCTTTCACTAAATTTAGAATTTAGTGTGTTCCTTCTGGAAGAACAGGAAGATTCTTAGAGTTTACCTAAAACTATTTTAGAACACTCTGGGCTACAGAAGGAAGAATCAGAGGGGAAGCAAAGAGAGCTTAAATAGCTTAAATAGGGATCCTTCACACGCAGATGACGTTTTGTAAGATACAAAGGAATTTATCATTAGCAGTTTACTTTTAAAGATTGGCTAAAGGAAGCTTTTCAAATAGAGAGGAAATGATAAAAGAATGAATCATAGAACAAACTGTATCAGTAAGGGTTCTCCAGAGAAACAGAAGCAATAGGATATATATATATATATATATATATATATATATACATACACACACACACACACATACATATATATGTGTGTGTGTGTGTGTGTGTGTATATATACATATATAATAAGAATATTTATTAAAGGGATTGGTTCATATGATCATGGAGACTGACAAGTCCTAAGTCCTGCAGTCAGAAAGCTAGAGACCCAGGGGAGCTGATGGTGTAGTTTCAGTCCAAAGACTGGCAGGCTTGAGACCCAGGAAAAGCTGATGTTTCCGTTTAAGTTGGAAGGCAGGAAAAAATTGATAGCCCATGTCGAAGGCAGTTAGGCAGGAGAAATTCCCTCTTATTCAGGGGAAGGCTAGTCTTTTGTCCTATTCAGGCCTGCAACTGACTGGATGAGGCCCATCCATATTAGAGAGGAATTTGTTTTACTGAGTTTATAGATTCAAATGTGAAATTCAACATAAATCGCAGCAATATCATTTTGAATCCGTCTCCTAGAGTAATGGAAATAAAAATAAACAAATGGGACCTGATTAAACTTAAATGCTTTTGCACAGCAAAGGAAATAGTAAACAAAATCAAGAGACAACCTACAGAATGGGTTGCAAACAATGGGCTTAATTTCCAAAATATATAAACAGCTCATACAGCTCAATATCAAAAAACAAACAACCCAATCAAAAAATGGGCACAAGACCTAAATAGACATTTCTCCAAAGAAGACATACAGACGGCCAAACAGACACATGAAAAGATGCTTAACATCTCTAATTGTTAGAGAAATGCAAATCAAAACTACAAGGAAGGTATCATCTCACACCAGTCAGAATGGCCATCATCAAAAACTCTATAAATAATGTACTGCAAAAAAAAGAAGTACGATAAAAACTCTATAAATAATAAATGCTGGAGAGGGTGTGGAGAAAAAGGAACCCTCCTACACTGTTGGTGGGGATGTAAATTGGTGCAGCCACTATGGAAAACAGTATGGAGTTTCCTTAAAAAAACTAAAAATAGGGCTACCATATGATCCTGCAATCCTCCTCATGGGCATATATCCGGAGAAAACCATAATTTGAAAAGATACATGCACCCCAATATTCATTGCAGCATTGTTTACAATAGTCAAGACATGGAAGCAACCTAAAAGTTTTAGGTATACAGCACAGTGATTTATATATATATATGATACTGTAAATCAACTATACTTCAATAAAAAATTTTTAAAAATTGTGTTCAGTACAGCCTTAATTTGAATGTAATTGATTCTTTAAAAATATTATATAGCCCCAATTTTCTTGTGTTTAAGTTCTCCAACATTTTGAAATACCTTTTCCTTTATTTTTTAGACAAAACGAAGTTTGGAGAACCACTTCCACATTCATTCGTAATTCTAGGTCTTTCTGTAAGTTCCCAAAGAGAATCCATTGGACAGACCTTACTTTAATTCCATGTTCTTTTTGAATTTGGGGAATTTTTTTTTTTCTCAACTGCTCCCTATGTTCTCTTTTCTCTGCCTAATATTAAGGCAAATGTGGGCTTCTTTAATGACCCCCAAAAGCTTATCAACTCAGTAGATTTGTGGGTAGTGTATTTTACTGAAGCTTTGAAATTGTGATGGAACTGTGTACATATACCATTATTAAATCATTTTCATAAGAGTAGGTAACAGATCAATAAGAATTTATATAGTTATATATGCATACATATATGTGTGTGTATGTTCATCCTAAGGACACTCCTGTAATGAAAATTTCTCATTTGTTAACTTTTCCCAGCACATCTCCTAGGCCCTCCTTATTACCATGACTGTGATTTTCCTGTCATCCTGGTAAACACTGACTGTGCAGTGCTGCAAGGAAGTACATTCTGTCATGCAAGATTGTTCATATAATTCTTGTTCAAAATGTTTCAGTGTTCCTCATTGCTTTCAGAATAAAATCTATACACACACAAATGTGAAATTTATCCAAAAACAAACTCAGAGAAACACCCAGAATAGTGTTTGACCGAATATCTGGGCATCCTGTGACCCAGTCAAGTTGACACATAAAATTAATCCCCACACAATCCTTTTCCTCATAAGTTTTATAAAACATATTTGATGATGGAAATGAAATTTAACCATATGATACTCAAGATAATAATTAAAAGTGGAAGTTAAAGGGACCTAAATGGAAGTAAGTTTTCTGTACTTCATTTGAAGTAGCTAAATGATGATACCAGTAGATTGCCGTAAGTATGTGTATTGTAATACCCATATCAACCACTCTGAAGACTATAGAAAGCAATAGATCAAAGAGAATATAAATAAATCAAGATGGAGTCCTAAAAAGTGTTCAAGTAACCCATGTGATGACAAGAAAATAGAAACAGAGAAATGAGAACCAGAGGAAACAAATAGAAAATTGGCTCTTTGAAAAAGATCAATGAAATTTACAAGCCTCTAGTAAGACTGACAAAGATGAAAAAGAAAGAAGACACAGATGGAATAGATGATATTACTACAGAATTTGCAGCAATTAAAAATATAATAGGGCTTCCCTGGTGGCGCAGTGGTTGAGAGTCTACCTGCCAAGGCAGGGCACACGGGTTCGTGCCCCGGTCCGGGAAGATCCCACATGCCATGGAGCAGCTGGGCCTGTGAGCCATGGCCACTGAGCCTGTGCGTCCGGAGTCTGTGCTCCGCAATGGGAGAGGCCACAACAGTGAGAGGCTCG
>NW_006776904.1:1635945-1668220 GCF_000442215.2 Lipotes vexillifer | reverse complement strand
GCCGCGCCCAAAAAAAAAAAAAAAAAAAAAAAATATATATATATATATATATATATAATAAGTAAATACTATAAAAAACTTATGTTCAGAAATTTGATAACTTAGAAAAATGAACCAGTTCTTCAGAAACCATAAACTACCAAATGCAACCAAGATAAAACAATCTATAATGATCATATAAGTTAAATTCATAATTACAAAGCACCCCAAAAGAAATTTCTAGATCTACATGGTTTTACTGGAAAACTGTACCAAGCATTTAAAGAACATCAATTTTACACAGTTTCTTTCAGAAAATAGAAGAGGAGGAAACACTTCCCAATTTATTTTATGAGGTCAGTGTTACCCTGATACCAAAAGCAGACAAAAAATAAAAAAAAGAAGACTACAGACTAATATCTCTCGTGAACTTAGACTGAAAAATTCTCAACAAAATATCAACAAACTGAATCCACCAATGTGTAAAAATAATTATACACCATAATCAAGTGGGATTTATTCCAGATTTGCAAGACTGGTTCAACATTTGAAAACCAATAAATATAAAATACCATGTCAACAGCTAAAGAAGAAAATCATATGATCATATCAATTGTTGCCATAAAAGCATTTGAGAAAACCCAATACTCATTTTTGATAAAAACTCTCAGCAAGTTAGAAATAGAGGGGAATGCCTCAATTTAATAAAGAACATCTACAAAAAAGTCTATAGCTAACATCATTTTTAATGGTGAAAGACTGCTTTTCCCTGAGATCAAGAGCAAGGTAAGTTTGTCCATTCTCACCTCTTTTATTTGACATAGTGCTAGAAATTGTAGGCACCATAATAAGGCAAGAATAAGTAAATAAAAGGCATACAGATTGTAAAGGAAGAAATAAAATTTTCTTTCTTTGCAGATGACATGATGGTCCATATATAAACCCCAAAGAATCTATGAAATTTTACAGGATAGAGAACTCACAAAAAACAGTTGCATATCTTTATATATCACTAAAAGTGAACACATGGAAACTTAAACTTAAAAGCACAATATCATTTATAATCACCCCTCAAAAATGAAATACTTAGATACATACTGTAAAAAACATGTACAGAATCTGCATGCTGAAAATCACAAAATCTTAAGAAATCAAAGAAGACATAAATGAATAGCGAGATATACCATATTCGTGAATTGGAAAACTCAACATAGTTAAAATGTCAGTTCTCCCTAAATTGATCTATAGGTTTCATGAGATTCCTTCAAAACCCTAGCAAGATTTATTGTATACATAGACAAGCTTAATCTAAAATTATATAGGAAAACACAGGCCCTACAGCTAAAACAATCTTGACAAAGAAGAAATAAAGTAGGAAAAATCTCTACCCAATATCAAGGCTTACTATGTAGCTGAAGTAGTCAAAGCTGTTGGTTTTTTTTTTTTGCGGTACGCGGGCCTCTCACTGTTGTGGCCTCTCCCGTTGCGGAGCACAGGCTCCGGACGCGCAGGCTCAGTGGCCGTGGCTCACGGGCCTAGCCGCTCCGTGGCATGTGGGATCTTCCTAGACCGGGGCACGAACCCGTGTCCCCTGCATCGGCAGGCGGACTCTGAACCACTGCGCCACCAGGGAAGCCCAAGGTTTTGTTTTTTGTTTGTTTTTTTGTGGCAGTATAGACACATAGATCAATGGAAAAAACTGCAGAATCCAGAACTGTAGATCCACACAAATATGCTCAATTGACTCTTGACAATTCAAAATCAATTCAGTGAAAGAAAAATAGTCTTTTCAACAAATGGTTCTGGGGCAATTGCACATCTATAAACAAAACAATAGCAAAAATAAAAACAACCCTCCCCCCCAAAAAAAAAACTTTGACCTAAATTTTATACCATATACAAAAATTAACCAAAATGGATCATGTATTTAAATGTAAAACACAAAAATATAAAAGTTGTAGGGAAAAAATGGAAGAAAATCTCTGGGACCTAGGGCTAGGCAAAGAGTTCTGACTTGACACCAAAAGCATGATCCATAAAAGGAAAACTGATAAATTAGACTTCGTTCAGAATTAAGAACTTTTGCTTTGTAAAATACCATGGGAAAAGTATGAAAATATAAGCTACAGATGGTAGAAAATATTTACAAACCACATATCAAAGGATCTCGAGTACATAAAGAACTATCAAAACTCAACAGTAAAAAAAAAGAAAAAAACAAAATCAAACAATCCAATTAGAAAATGGGCAAAAGATAGGAAGAAAACTTTCACTGAAGAGAATGTGCAGATGAGAAATAAGTGCATGAAAATATGTTCAGCATCATTAGTCATCAGGGAAATGCAAAATAAAACCACAATGAGGTTTTACAATATACCTGTCAGAATGGCTAAAAGAAGAAATAGTGACAACACTAAACGTGGCAAGGTTGAAGAGTAAATGGATCACTTGTACATTACTAATGGAAATGTAAAATGGTACAGCCCCTTCTAGAAAACAGTTTAGAGGTTTCTTATAAGACAAAACATGAAATCACCATTTGACCCAGAAATTGTACTCTTGGGAATGTATTCCAGAGAAATGAAAATATACGTTCTCACAAAAACCTGTATATGAATTTCATAGCAGGATTATTTGTAATAGCCAAAAACTATGAACAACTCTATATTAGTTTTCTGAGGCTGCTATAACAGATTAACACAAACTTGGCAGCCTAAAACAATAGAAATTCATCCTCTTTAAGTTCTGGGGTCTATAAGTCTGAAATTTGCAGGGCCATACTCCCTCCGTGGGCAATACATAGGGAAAATCCATTTCTTGTCTCTTGCATCTTCTGCTGGCTGCCCAGGCATCCCTGGACTGGTGGCTGCATCAATTCAATCTCTGCCTCTGTCTTCACATCTCTCTCTCTTCTGTGTGTCTGTGTCTCCTTTTCTGTCTGTTTCAAACCTCCCTCTGCTTTTCTCTTATAAGGATACTTGCAGTTAGATTTAGGGACCCCTGGATAATGCAAGATTATCTCTTCATCTCAAAATTCTTAACTCAATCACATCTGTAAAGATCCTTTTTCCAAATAAGGTAACATTCAAAGGTTCCAGGATTTGACCTGCATATTTTTGGGGGGTGAATTGTTAACATGTGGTACATCCATACCATGGAATAGTACTCCATAATAAAAAGGAATGAACTGTTGATACTCGCAACAACTTGGATGAATCTCTACGGAATTATGCTAAGTGAAAAAAATCAATCCCACAAAGTTACATACTGTGAGTCCATTTGTACAACATTTTTGAAATGACAAAATTTTAGAAATGGAGGACAGATTAGTGGTTCCTGGGGGTTAAGGCTGGGGGCAGGTGTCAGGAGGGAAGTGGGTGTGATTATAAAAGGTCAACATGAGGGATCCTGTGGTGGTGGATTCACGACCCACACAGGTGACAAACATACACATACACACACACATATGCACATGAATACAAGTAAAACTGGGGAAATCTGCATAGGATTGGTAGATTGTATCCATGTCAACATCCTGGTTGTGATACTATCCTATAATTTTACAAAATATTACCATCAGTGGAAGATGGACAAAGTGTTCAGTGGAACCCCCTGTATTATTTCATACAACTGCATGTGAATCTCTAATTATTGCAATAAAAATTTCAGTTAAAAATTCATAATAAATGTACCACCTAAAACACCTGTATTCTGGTAACATTATCAGATATGATAATGAACACAAATTTGGGGGTTTTGCTTTTTAAAAATTATCAAGTGTCTACAGAGATTAGAAAAATACAATCTCTTAAGTGTCGAGAGAGGACAGATATATAAATAAATGAATGACAATGATATGCTAAGAACAATGATGATCTACATATAAAGTAAATATGGCACAGAGAAAGGGATGGTCAACTTTATGAAGATCAGAGAAGGCTTCCTAGAGGAGGTGATATTTGCAGTGAATTTTAAAAAATGAGTTTCAAGTTATTCAAGGAGAAACAACATTCCAGGTAGAGGGGACAGCAATGTAAATGCATGTTGGGATAAACTATAAATAGTTTATTCTTATTGGAATGAGTGTGAGTGGGGGCAAAGGAGGAACATTTGGCAAAGTATAAAGAAAGGAGCTGGAAGAGGGAGAAGAGTCATCCTTGTCCCATGGGGTCAGAGGCATAGGAAAAACACAGCTGCTCAAACACACATGTAAAAAAAAATCAGCGACAGCTATGATTCAGAGCTCTCCTGAGTTCTCTTTATATCCCACTCTGGTTTTCATCAACCAGAAGCCTCCCCAACAAGTCCAGACATCCTAGCTTAAGTACTATTTCCCCAGGATACCTCCCAATTGCACAGAGATTACTTTCCATAACCCACACACAGCTTCCCAACTCCGGACAAAATGGACCACATTCATTTTCTCTCTAGAGTGGCTAGTGACCCTCATCCTGCCCTCTGCTGTCAAAGGCTGAGACCTATTCTTTATCCTGAGTGCCCATCGCTATATTTCTCCACCATCCCTATTCCAATTACCATTCTCATTCTCTGAGATGGATCTGAACTTAAGAAATTTAGAGAAATTGGATGCATTAATGACTGATAATTTAACCCAGTGGTTCTCAAAATTTAGCGTGCATCAGAATCACCTGGAGGGTGGGTTGAAATGCAGAGTGCTGGGCTCCATTTTCATAGTTTCTGATTCAGTAGGCCAGGGGGTGAAGCCTGAGAAGTTGCATTTCTAACAAGTTCCCAGATGATGTGGAAGCTCCTGCTCCAAAAATCACACTTTGACAACACTAACCGAACGGAGGAGGATTTATACCCAGAAAAGGAGCTTCTTTATTTATTTATTTTAGCATCAAGTGTTTTTTTTTAATAAATTAATTTTATTTATTTATTTTTGGCTGCGTTGGGTCTTCGTTGCTATGCGTGGGCTTTCTCTGGTTGCAGCGAGTGGGGGCTACTCTTCATTGAGGTGTGTGAGCTTCTCATCGTGGTGGCTTGTCTTGTTGTGGAGCATGGGCTCTAGACGCATGGGCTTCAGTAGTGGCAGCACACAGGCTCAGCAGTTGTGGCGCACGGGCTTAGTTGCTCCGCGGCATGTGAGATCTTCCCGGACCAGGGCTCGAACCCGTGTCCCCGCATTGGCAGGTGGATTCTTAACCACTGCGCCACCAGGGAAGTCCCAGGAACTTCTTACTTTAAATAAATTTGTAATTGGGAAATGGTCAGTGAAGGGAAAGGTGACCTCATGCTCCTGTCTTCCTCTGGGGCATCCACTGACCCATGGCAAAAGAGGGATGATGTCATGGAAATAGAATGATATAGCCACCCAGTCCCATCAACCAATCCCCACCCCTCACTGAGAGCTTTCTAAGCAACTCTGCACCTCCTACAGTATCATAAAAACAGTGAAGGTAGACTGAAAGGCTGTGGTTATGTGAGTGAATGTGGCCTTACCTTGTGCCAGGTATGGTGCTGTGGAGGTTATCTCATTTGAAGCCTCTCAACAGATTTGCGAGGAAGGTATTATTATTATAATGGACAATGTGAATGAGGAATAAAGAGGTTAGGTAGTAGCCAAAAGAGGCAAGGCTAGGATTTGGAACATGGCAGCCTAGTTCTGCAGCCTGATTCCTCACCATGGTGTTATTGCCTCCCATCTATGGACATCAGCTGGGAGGGACAGAATTTGCCTGGTGTGTGCTTATAGGTTACTTCTGCACAGAGAATGTACCTGATGTACAAGTTGAATCAGAAAACAGGGGCCTTCAGTTCTCTCTGGCTGTAGCATGTTTATGTGGTAAGTCTGGCTTTTACTGTTCAGAGGACTTCCCCACATCTCATTCAGTGATACATGATTCTCCCCCTTCCAATCAGAAGCAGGTAAATCACCAGATAAAGTAATAAACGTTAACCTGACGTTTTATTGTCCTTGTGTCCTTAGAAAAGGTATGTATCTGTCATGGAGAATCAAACTGCCCCAAGGATTATGGGGGGGAGGATTGATTTTATTCTGGGGCTTTAAGGATCCATATTTTCTCAGAATGTGAAATTTCTCAGAATCCTAAGGGATTCTCTCTTAGGGGGTGACCTGTGATCCTGCCTTTGGCAATGGACGGTACATGTGAGATCAGGCCAAGAGCACGAAGGTTCTGCTGAATTGTGGCAAGAGAGACACATCTGCACTTGATCTGAGGTGCACTGGAGATAGAGGTTATCATGAAAAGATTGAAATAATGGCTTTAGGCCTCAAAACTCAACAGGATATGTATGACTATCCTCACATTATAGATAAAGACACCAAGAGTAAGAGAGATTTGGAGCCCTTTCCTAAGGCCACACAAAAAAATTCAAAATCTAAGATCCATCTCTCTCTATATATTACCTCTCATAATTTTTTTACAACAAATTCTTCACAAAGTAAAAATGAAAAGAATTCAGGATTTTTTCCTTATTTTGTGTTTGATTTTTTCCATTTGTATACTAACTAAAATGCCCATTTTCTCTCTCACCTTCAATTTATTCCAAATTTCTAATCTCATTTAAAGTTAATCTTTTAAGACTAAACAGGAGTTAATCAAGCAAAGAGAGTGGAGAAAAGTGATTCAAAGGGAGTAAAGAGAACGTTTAAGATCTTAAATTGAGAAAAAGCTTGACACGTCTAAAGAGCTGTGCCTGAAACTGAGTGAGAGGATTAGAAAGACCAGAGAATTTGTGAAGGTTGGCAGAAGTCTTTAGAATTTTTTTTTTACATTTTTAAATTTTAATCATGATTCTGTGGGTCAGAGATTGGGGCTGGTGTCAGCTAGGTGGTTCTCGTCCGGGACTCACTGGAGGTCAGTCACGCAGCTGCAGGCAGCTGGCACCTCATCTGGGTTGGATGGTCTCAGGTGGCCTCATGCACACAACATCTAACAGTTGATGCTGGCTGCAGGCTGGGTCATTCTCGCCAGTAGAGTCTCCTGCTGGACAAGGTTAGATAGGCTTCAATCATACATGGGTCACAGAGCAGCATTGCTGGACAGCAAGAGCAGAAGCTGCAGCCACTGTGTTCTTTTGGTCAGAGCTGGTCACAAGACCACGACAAATTCAACTGGTAGAAAAAATAGACTCTGCCTCTTGGTGTGAGACGTGGCATCTTTCATTTGGCCTTAGGGATTCTGAACTGAATTTGAGTAGATTTTAAGTTGAGGACACTGTGGGGACAGAGGGGAGAAAGTAAGGATGGGTTTTGCAACGGGAAGTGGATGTAATGGTTTGGAAGTGGGAATGGAGGGCAAGATCTGAAAATGGGCTGTCAGCTGGAGCATTTTATACTGTGTACTTTTCTTTGCTGCCATATTCTGTGCTTCTCTTTGATGCCTCCAGGATCTTCAGCTGTTTTTTTCCCTTCCCTTCTAATGTTCGCTAATTCTCATTCCTATTCTACATTCAAGAAACAGCTTCTAGGGTCAGGGCTTTGTGATAGGTATTAAGGCTCTTAAAACATGCATGTGGGTTATTAAAATACATAAGCCAGATTTCTTACGCTGCATCTCATATATATTTAAAATGTAAAATTTATCCTCAAAAGCATTTTCTCAGACATTTTTGAACTTGGAAATTAAGCTTGAAACTGCAACACTATAGATCTACCACAAGATGGTGCCACAGGTATACTGAAAATAAGATACTCGCCTTATTCCTAATCCCACTACATTTGCTGGAATTTATTAATGAGTATGGAAAGCAAAGAAATACAAAGAGGTGAGAATGTGTGTGGGCAGGAACATGTTCATTTGACAGACTTTTTTTGAGCATCTTCTATGCCTTAGGTAGAATATATAGGGGAGGTATCAGGGGGTTTGTGTTGTGTGTATGTATGAGAGAGAGAGAGAGAGAGAGAGAGAGAGAGAGAGAGAGAGAGAGAGGAGAGGTGGGGGAGAGAGAGAGAGGGAGAGAGAGAGAGAGAGAGAAAGAGAGAGGGAGAGGAGAGAGGGAGAGGGAGAGAGGGATAGGGAGAGAGGGATAGGGAGAGAGGGAGAAGCAGGAAGGGGTAGGGGAGATTTTTCTCCAGTTTTCAGGAATTAAACATGCAACTTAAATACCTTAATGTTTCCCCTTGTCTGGAAAAAATTATAGTCCATTTTAAGAGATATTAAATACAAACACAAAGGGTTAATGATGCAAACTTAGGTTTGTGTTATAGATGCAGAGATAGGGCTAGAATTCATCAATATAATATCTTTTACTTTTGCTGTAGAAACATATGGTTTAAAATACTTTCTTTTGCTTCATTTTTGTTGAGTCAGTGTGCCACTTATAACTTAACCAAGAAATCTTTTGCAAAATATAAGTACCATGGTGAAAGTATAACAAATCATCGATGTATCAGTGAGTTTCTACCAGTAAATGCACTAGGTAGATAAAGCATTTCAGTGTGGAGTCAGGTGGGTTAGATTATTTACAGTGCACTTATTTCCCTGGACCTCTTATAAGTCCATAAAAATCTTTTCATGGAATAATTATTATGTAGCTGATTTATTAGATAGAGCCCATATAACTGCCTATAGTTTTCCAAGAAGACTCAGAGGGGAAAAGGCCTTGGTCAAAATATACCAAATGAGATCATTGAAAATAGAGCATTTGATTTCCTTGGTATAATCCCAGATCCTTTTGAGAGAACACAGGAATTACCTCTTGGAATAATTCAGACCCAATGATGACACAGTAGAAGAAATATATATCTACTTTTCCAACTCTTTGTCTTATCCAGTATTGATCACTGTAAGTTTCTAAGCATTTTGAAAAATCCTAATTTTATTCTTCCAAACAAGAATAGAGTTAGTGCCCCATATCTGTACTCTGCAGGTAAATTCAACTGAGATTTATATTGCAGGGCTTATTGAGGTTGAAATTCCTTATGAATGAGACAGAATACAGCAATATGGAAATAGGATGAAGCCTCAAGTTATAACTCCAACCCCCCAAAATGCTTTGAGGTAGAGCTTAGCCATTATGGATGGTGTCAGAAATCTAGAACTATCCCTAAGGTCACCTGAAAAAGTCCTTATAGAACAGCTCTGTATTCTGTACATGTGGTTTAAAAGCGTTAAAGAAGGGTGTTGATTATATAAGGCCAGAGCTCTAAGGAATTGATATATAAAGGAGTTTGAATGGAAATTTTTCAGAAACAAAGAATTAAAACGAGTGCTTGGCCCTATTTTAGTGAAGAGCAGATAGTCTTTTGCTTTAAGAATACTTTGGACTATGAACTTTTACATGTATCGTATTTATTAACAGACAAATGTTATTTTACATCGTCTTGGTTTTTAGTTCTTAAAATTTTAAGATTTAAAAATTTTAGATTTTAAAATTTAAAGACAATCATGGTAAGTGTTTGGGTGGCTGAGTGATTTGAACCATCAAAGGCACACTTAAAATACAGGTGTCTTAGAATAGAAGCATTATCTATTTTAAGCTTATCTAAGGGAGAAAGGCTTTCAGTAGCTGGCTCAACAGAAACTTAACATTATTGAGTTCAGATTCTCACTGTGGGATGAGTGTGTTGTCACTGATTGACCACCTTTCTTCATACAGGAGTTCTACTTTCATACTCAGCAGCATCCCAGCCAAGGAGGTTGTTGGGCATTGTTCCAAGTTAGGCATCCTCGTACAGTGTTACAGCTGACCACGGGATTGGTGTTCATCCTTGGCACTTACGGTTTTTCTGGCTCTGGTTCTTAGGCAAGCTGCGAAACATGTTTGCTTTTCTCCTGATTACATGAGGAGTTTGGAGGAACTGGGTGGTCTGGTTATTGTATTCTTTTAGGGACTGAGTATGATGGCATTTGCATCACGTTGGCCCACTTCATTTCAAGAGGCTGCCTCTGGTGAGCCTTCCTTGCAACTCTGAGATCTTGGCCTGCAGATTCTGGAAGTTTATCTTTTCTTATGTGAACATGATGTAAAAGGTATAAAGAGATGTTAATTTTATTCCTGGGGAGTTACTGACTCTAGATAATCAGTTACTTTTAGAAGTTGCAAGAATTTAATCAAACCACCAGGACACTATTTTGGTTGCTAAAGAAAGAGTTCACCAGATTATGTTGTACTGTCAGATGAATAAATGCACTTTTCTTCTTCACATGGAACATGACTTTGTGATCATATGCTACGTACTAACATTAGAGCCACATATTCCATTCTTCTTTGTACAGCGAATAGGAAGACCATTGTTCTCACAAACACCCCTAGGACTCCTCCCCACTGCAAGTCTGGGTCCCAAAAGGCACTCAAGAAATGCTCTTATTTGGGGGGAGGGTACCTACAGTTTTTAAATTTCTTTAATGAAAGTTGTATATATTTAAGGTGTTCAACATGATGATTGGATATACATTTACGTAGTGAAATGATTACTCCAGTCAAGCTAATTAATATATCCATCTCCTCATATAATCACTTCTTTTGTGTGTGGTGATTGAAATCTACTTTCTTAGCAAATTTCTGGTACATTTGACCCTCGAACAACATAGGTCTGAACTGCACGAGTCCACTTACACACAGGTTCTTTTCAATAGTAAATACTACGGTACTAGGCAATCTGTTGTTGGTTGAGTCTGCGGATACAGAGGAACTGTGGATATGAGGAGCCTCGGATATAGATGAGCTGCAGATAAGGAGGACTGACTATAACTTATATTTGGATTTTCCACTGTGCGAGGGTCAGTGCCCCTAACCCTAGCATTGTTCAAGGGTCAGTTGTATTCAGTACAGTATTATTAACTCTAGTCATCATACTGTATGTTAGATCTCTAGACTTACCCTTCCTACGTAACTGCAACTTTTTATTTTTTGAGAAGATCTCTTAGAAGATGTGAATATTCTGTAGGTCTGAAGTCTTAAGTCCAATATCAGTACTTTTCTGTGTTAATGCTCTTCAATGTACTTCATATAAAAAAGTATTTATTTGGGAAATATAGGAAAACTCCAGGTAAATACAACATAATAGTCACGTGTCTTAAGAATATATTTTTAAAATGGGTTTTAATGTTATTCAGTTTGAATATTGATGGTAAATCGTATTACTTTCTTTTTCTATAAGTGATTTTAAAGAACTTATACACCAAATAGTATATAAAAATAAAATATGGACCTTTACTTCAAAAGGTGAAGCTTATTTTTTTTTCTTTGTTTCTGACATTCTCACATGTGATGTTTAAAAACCATTGTGGATGTTTTGCTTTAGGATACAATGAGAAGAGGGTGAGATAACCCAATGTTTTATGCCTCATTCTGAAAACACATTTTTCTTTTAAAATATCCTTTTGAAAATTATAAAGTAGGTTGCTAAAAGAAATATTTATGTCAAGTGCCTTTCACATTACTGGGTTTAAAGTAGGTGATCAGTGAGTGGTTGATATTTTCGTCATTATGTTTTGTTATGTCTTGACACAATAATTCTGGATGCCTTCTTCTTACCTTCCATTGCCACGCCCTAGTTTTGTCATCTTGCATTACAGCTGCATCTCTGCTGTGCTTTATGTCTCAGTTTTAATAGCACCTTCTTGTGGTTTTTTTGCCTATCCTGTTAAAGCAATGCTCATCTCCAGATCTCTTGCCAAGCCAGAGAACACTTGCCAAGGTAAGGTATTATTTTCCAATCCATAACCTTACAACAGTTTAGGTAAACATTTCTGCAGGTCTATAATCTCTTACCTGTAATTTCCAAAATCCAAGAAGCTCTGAAAATCAGAAGGTTTTGTAATTTATATTGATGGCAAAACCTGACCTGAACTGATGTGTGTGAGGTTAATAATAGTCTTTATCCCATGTAGTCCGAATATGCACATATTTTGCTGCAGAACTGTTAATATGTCTGATTATAGGCTTTTGCCCTAGACTTTACTTGAGGCATTATATAATTCACAGTATACGCAGAGTATTATCTTTCTAAAATCTGAAAGCATGTGAATTCTGAAATGCATCTGGCACTAGGGGTTTTAGATAAGGGATTAAGGACCTATAATCAAATATTATAGTTTCATTTTAAAGTTTTATCTTATTACTAGGAAGCTGCATGTATAATAATAATAAGCGTTTTAGGCACACAATCTCTCACAGACTATTTTCTCAGACAAGAAAAGTACAGAAAAAGAGAGAGAGAAGACATGGAGCAATTTCTGAATTAGTGATACCCAATGCCATTTCTCATAATCCATTCACATTGTTGCCCTAGGAGCTTCCTGAGGCACTAAATGAATGGAATTCAGGCAGCAAAAGTAACCACAAAGGTTTAACATTCTCCTATGACGTGGGTGTATGTACATACACACACACACACACACACACATACACACGCTTGTGTGCATCTCCGCTCGTATATGTCTATAACTATCTTCAAGGAAGGGAATCCAGCTAGTGTCCTGTAAGGAGTCAGTTCCACACTGAGGGACATCAGGAGAATACCCACAGGAGTGCCATGTTTAATGTTGCTCCAGAATGCTGTGTTATTGTAAATGTGTTGTGGCATAGTTCTTATTTTTACACAGATGTTTTAGATTGTAGATACTACTAAATGTATCTACACCTAAGAGCTACTAGTATTACTAAAACTGTACACAGTCATTTATAGAAGATCCTCAAATCAGGAATTGTATTTATTGGATCCTGATTAGCTCTGCCTTTAGAGTCTCAATGAGAACCTAAAACCCATTAAAAAAGAATATGAGTAGAACCTTAAATATGTGCTTTGTCGATGCTGCCTACTAAGAATTTCTCCCATTTATTTTTGTGATTTTTTGATAAATGTTTTATGTCCCTGTTGCTTTGCACTTTTCATGCACATGTCGAAGCTCCATATTTTGTGATCTCAAATCATTGCTGCTACTTTCTGGGATTTAGCTACCTTGTGCCTTTTTAAGGCATCTCAACTGGCTCATGAATCTTATATTTTAATATAAAAGAGGAAGGATGGTGAAAGGTAATGGTATAAATGTGGGGGTGGCTGGGGTAGGGGTGTATGGATTTACTGAGCTGTAGATTTTTAAAAAATTAGTAAGCAGTGAAAGACTGTGTGGTTAAAAATATTCTCTACCTTGTCCATCTATTTTCTTGTTACACAAAATAAATACAGTTAAATTTTTATTGTTTAGGAATTCATCTTAGAGTAAAATTGACAGTATTTTGCCCTGGTGCTAGCATAGCCCTGCACATTTTTACTATCATTATTATTTTAATTTAGGGACAGGTGCTCATGGATTAACAGATATTTAACTTGCTCTTTAATGGACATTTGTGTCTAATATATGGAATTTTTTGGTTACCATTGTAATAGCCTCTAGTGATTTCATTTGTCTATAGAAAAGTCCCAGGGACCTATAGCTATTTTGGTTTTTGTAGCTTTTTTTGATAGGTCCTTATAACATAGACTACTGATTTCTTCTCTGTATTCTGCTCATTGTTGAAAAGCCAGAGCTATTTTTAACATTTACACAATTTCAATAGACGATTCTTCATTCCACAAGGTTTGGTGCTAAATCTGTGGAGCCTTTCATAATCATATCCTTCTTGTGGTTTGCTTGAATTTGATCACAGTGGCTGATTTCATGCATTGATAATGAAGGCTTAGGTTGCCTGTTTCTCGGCGTAAATCCACCTCAGACTTGTAGGTTGACAGTGCTTCTGGTTTCAGCACGCATGGAGATATAGAATTGAAATTGCTCTGCTTTCTTTACAAATGACTCAGAGTGTGCTTGTCCTTCCCTAAAATGTTGCCAGCGTGTAAAGGATTTTCAATGAGCAGTGCAACAAGCCAGCATCTGGGAAGGTTTGGAGCTGCACTGACATAGCGTGGTACTGTCACACAGATAATCAGGGCTGGAGCCAAGTCTCCGTAGCCCCGTGCATTACACTGGTCACATCCTGGAAGTTTTGTTTATCCAACTTGGTTGCTTTTTGAAGCCGGTGAAAGCCCTGCCAGGATGTGGAGTGGACTTCCTAGCAGAGGTGAGCATTTTTATTCTAAAACTTGGACGCCGGGATCTGGGGTGTCAGGAGCAGATTCTTTCGAACGCTGTGTTGAATCCTGTGGAGTTATCAGTTGTGTTTATCACGTTGTACTGACAGATCTGAAGGAGCAACAGTGAAGAGCAAAATCTATGATTCTTTATTTTGGGGGGGAAGTAACTCCTTAAATGGATGTAATAGCATTCTTTTCATTCTGTGCTAGCTGTTTGCCGAGGACATCTTACCAGTAGGTGACTTCCTTTGCATTTTAAACATTCAGAACAAGTCAGTGATATTATGTTATTTGCTATCATTACTAAAAGTAGGCAGTTAGCGGTGTTATTATGTGCTTCAGGTATATAAAAAAGGCTATGAACTAAATGTACTTTGTAGAATCCCTGATGTGAAAAATATATAGCAGGAAACAACTGATGTTTATGAGATAAGTAAGAAAGTAAGTGAAACAGATTACATACTGGAGTTGATACCTTGTTAAGCTTGACATTATTAATAATGAAAAGTTATGACCTGTCATGCACTGGTCAGCCTACAGTAATTGATTTCCAGAGATGGTATCCTAACCGAGAGGAGGATAAAATTAGAAGCATTTCTTCATACGGCATGTTTTAATTAGATGTGACGTTTTAAATGTAGTAGATTTTATCATTTAAATGTAAATAAAATGCTGACACTTATCTGGGGAGTTAAATGACTAGATCAGCATGCCCAGACAGGTCTGATGTGGCTTTATAAGCATAGAGTATTTGAAAGCCAGCCTGATAAGGGCAGACTCAAAGTTAGCTTCCAAGTAGATGGAGTCCTCTTGCTTAGGCTCTTCTAAACTCTAATTCCTACGTGATGAGAAGCTGTTTCTAAAGAAGAAAGGACTGTGAGAGTTATGATGTATTCGATAACAGTATGCTTATTAAGTGCCTGTTTGGTATGTTAGGTCTGCAGAGAAGTCTATTTTTATTTGATTGGAAGCTAGCTAGCGTGGCACATGGGGTATGTATATATATATGTGTGTGCGGTGTGTGTGTGCGTATGTGTGTATATGTGTTTTCCTGCTAAATTTATTTGAGGCAGCTGTTTTATAGCTTTCAGCTCTAAAGTTATAGATAAGTGTGTATTTGTTTGACAGAAGATTCGAGAACCCCGCTCACTGCCAGTACATGTAAAGCTTGGCTAAGCAGACACATCAGGAGCAAACCATTTGCGTTCGCCAATCTGTCTCAGCAAGTCCCAGGGCCACTATCTTGCTGGAAGCCACTGTGTGCTTTTGAAAGCATGAAATTAGTTTTATACTAAGCACATGGTTTCTCATTTAGCAGCTCTTTTTATGGTAATGGTCAATTTATGGTTCACTACCATGATTTCGGTGTTCTGTCAAAGCTGATAGCTTCTGCTAAGGTGTCTCTATGAGATAAATTTTTAAAAAGCAGAGGGAGGGGGAGGACCTAATTAGACCCTCAAGAAGAGACTCTTAGCTTCAACCCACTCTACCTTCCTGAATGCACCGTCGTTTCTCTAAAGTTCCTTTATGCTGTTTGATCCAGGACCAACAAATTTAAAGTTGCTAACATTTACCACTTTGGATCTTACTGGACATGTGACATCAACATAACTGTGTTCCGAAATGTAAAGTATTTGTTCATCTTTTTGCAATGCATTTGGAGAAAGCCACTCTATTAGTGCTGACCATATTGTGTAATTCATCATTAGGCTTATCTGCTTGTTTGTTAATACATCCTAGAGCCTGGTGGGAGAGAGTATAAGGCTTTTATATGTTGTATAGTTGATATAAAGCACCCATACTTCATTATACATATATGTGCTATGAGGAAGTTTAGTTAAGGAATAAAATTAAATAGTCTGAAGATACATTAAAAAATTTAAAAAATGTCTTCTTTCATACAACTGCCTCATCTTGAAAAGTAAAAGTTCTCAAATGCTAAAATTTTAGAAATATTAAAAATAGTTTTTGTTTCCACAGAGTGATAATAGATGAAATGTATATGCAAATGTGGTGAGAATGTTTTACTTAGCCTTTTCTTTCCATCAGAAAATAACCCTTGTTGAAAGTTTTGCCAGTCGTAATGCATTTTGAAGTAGAGGTGATCAAAATTAACTCCCAAGACATTTAATGAAATATTTATTCTTATGTTTATTCTTTGCACGGCAGAAATAAATCTATACATGTGGATTAGGGAGCATGTTGAAATGGTGCTATTATACTTTTTCTTTCATATGGCTTTGACAGGGGAACTGAAAACACTTCTGAAATCTTGAATTTCATGATTTTTTTTTCTTGTTAATCCTTGGATCGTTGCCTAGGTTAAGCAATTTCGCATGATTAAGGATTCAAGATAAAATGTTGTTTATTGAAATGCAGGGATATATTATGTGCCATTATAATTAGAAGATTTTTCTGTTTTTAGATGAAGCATAATTTTAAACAACTTATTTTTCTTCTGTCCCTTTAGGAATGTCATGTCACAAGTCATCATCAGTTGGTTAGGGGTATTTCATTTTAGATTTTGACTTACAAATAAGTATCTCATATTTCTTACTTCCCCAAAGCCCATGAAACAAATTGGGTTTGTGAGCTGAGAATTAGAAGGTTAGAAGGGCATTGAGATTTTTTCTCTTTGAAATTCCTGATGATATAATGTGTTTAGTAAATGAAAACTTTAAAAAAGTTTTAGAATGTCAGGATTCTCTTAGAATAGTGAAACTTGTCATATTAAATAGATCATGGAAAATTCACTAGAGGAAATGAAGGATAATTTAGCATAGCTGCCTGAAGTCTTAGTAGCAATTTCTCTTTCACAAGAAGTAGGATTTAGAAAGTTTTCATGAGGATGTGAGATTCTCATGAATCTCAGTGATGTACCTGCATCTGTTCCCTTTTATATCAAGAGATATCAATCTATAGTTTCCTTCAGCAGATTTTAAAAATGATGAGTTATGAAATATAGCAGATATAGTAAGCCTGCTTTAGTTGAGAAACATGATTACAAAAATAAAAGTACTCTCCAAGTTCATTGAGCTTTCCCATTGTATACATTCAGTAATTAGTTTGGACTATCTATATACTCTGTTGTTTATTTTGAGGTATGTTGCTGTGGTGATGAATACTTTTTAATATAAGTATGTCCCATTAAATATTTGGGACATTCTTGCGCTAAAAATTATTTGTTGTTTAGCTGAAATTCAAATTTGAGTTTGTGTCCTGTATTTAATATGTGAACCCTACCTAGTTTCTATGTAAGAAATTGAGTCTCTAATTATTATCTAGAAAAGCTAAAATGGAGGCTTCACCTTTCTGTAAAAGCAGTCGATTTCTACTGTTTGAGTTTATGCCAGGAAACTCCTATGATAAGAATGTTTCCATTTGAGAAACTTAAAATGGTATAAAAAATAGGATTGATAGAGCAGAAATCATGAGTAAGGATATGAGAGCCTCCTCGTAATTACTGAGATAAAATAATAAAGGCAGCACATTAAATAATAGCTGTCAGTAACATTTTAAATAAATCATGAGAATTGTACAATTAATTTCCGATTGTTATCACCCCTTGCCAACTAGAACATTTTCAGGATTCTTCTCCCTCAGTAGGTTTGAGATGCTTATAAATTAATTTTGTTTTGTTGTAGTTAAGATGCATAATGAGAAGTCCCTCCCTCAATGCCGCCTCCCTGCTCCATCTGGATTTTATTCAATATTCATTACCCTTTTGATTTTAGGACTCATATCTTTTGCCTGCCATTTCCTAGGTTTCTCAGGGAGGCAGAGTAACTTGCAGACTTGACTTAGAAAGTCGCTTGGATTATTCAGTGTAACACAGCTGAGTAAAACAGAATGGAGATTACATTTATTGTGGACCTACTATATGCCTCATAAAGCATCAAAATATTTATAGAGAGGTTTTTCTTGAATTCTTATTAAAACTTTACAATATATTAACATAATACCCATTGTACAGATGCTAAGCTATTTATCAAAAACCCTGTTCCCAGCCTAGAGTTACTCTGTCTTGGTTCTGAATGTCGCTCTTACACAGGAGAATAAAGGCTCATCTTCCTTCATCTCACCTAAGGTTGTCTTGTAAAATTCTCTTCTCTCACTTAACCTTCTCCATTACCTTTCTTCTCTCTTTTCACTTCTTAATATCTCCCTCCCCCCACCACTGTTTTTGTAAATATCCCCAACAGGAGTGACTGGACATCAGTATATAATCTGATTCTCAAAATGAGAGAAAACATGTAGAACTGAGTCACATATACTGTAACAGAATTTTGTGTTAGGCTGCCTTGCAGATGATTAGTCAGCAGGGTAGAGGTAATGTTTGGAGTAATTTCTTCAAGATACCCTTTTTGTACCCAGTCTAAAATGCCACCTCAGTTCTCCCTGTGTCAGTCACGTGACATGTCAGACCAGGAAACCTATTGTGAGCCCAAATGGATCAGTTGAGTGTGAGAGCAATTAACCCAAGTTTTAGAAATGGATTAACTCTGCTAGCCCAATAAAGAAATGTTTAGTAAATCATATCTTCTTTCAGTTAAATGGTAACTCCCTTGTCCCCATGATCTAGTTAATTTCTCAATGTCTGTTGTCCTAGGACAAACGATAATTTACTTCCAATTTTTTCATGTGTATTAATGGTATACTGCTATTTCAATCTGATTATTTTGGATCTCAAAAGATATTTTTTTTTGCTTCTCATCATCAATCTGTCTTCTACTTTTGCCTAGTCATAAATGTTACTGTATTATGCATTACTTCTAATTGTTTCAAATAATATTGGTGGCCTATTTCTGGTATCTAAATTGTACTCTTTGCAAAAAGATTCTGATTCCTCCTTACCTTAAATATCACTCTAGTCTCCATATCAGCTCCAATGTCCTCCTACTTATATCAGTCCTATCTGTCTGCGTGGTCTGTTTGTTATGGCAAAATACCAGTGTGAATCCATAATCTAACTTTCTTCACTAAATATCTTCAAAAAACATTTTTTTCTTTGAAATTGTTCTCAAATTTTTAGAAAAGGCACTGGTGGGTGAGTAAAAGTTGCTAGTAGTTTGACAGACTCCAATTCTCTTAATTTCCTAAAAGGTGATATTATTCAATAGCTATATTTTCTTCGCAAATGGCAATTGAGTAATAAATAGATGCCTCCCACAGGGAACGCCTATTCTGTCAGAGTGAGGAGACTTCTGTCTTATTCCATCCAGGGAGTCTGCAGCACCACTGGGGCATTTAGCTGAACATGTTTTTGCTGACATTTCAAAATTGGTGTGTGAATTTCACTTGGAGATCTATGGTAATTCTAGTTCTGTTTTTTTTCTCTGATTCATTCTTTGGTAGTGTTGATTTTTTAGAATATGATAGAGGAAATGGCTTTATATCCAGAAACCTTCTGTTTCTTCCCGGAAGTCAAGGTGGTATTTCTTTACTCAAGTTTGTTTTTTTTTTTTTTTTTTTTTTTGGTGGGGGGTGGGTACTGGAAAGGGGAGCCTGAATTTTGAGCAATTTCAAAATATTCAGGAGGAAGCAAATTCAGAAATGAATCTACAGGGACTAATTTTTCTGGTATTTGTCTACATTTTATTTATTTTTATTATTGTATAATGGGTAATACTGCATTCATAATAAGTTAGTTAACTCTTGCTTAACTGGAGCTTTTAGATTTTGTATACTTTAGGTACACAAAAATTTTTATGTAGATTAAGGGGGACAAGCAGTGAATGTCACTCTGTGTACACAGTAGTTAGAAATCCTATAATGGGTTATGAACCATGCTTTAAGGAAAAAATACGGATGGCTTGGAAATGATTTCTAACACTCGTTTCTTGCTTCAGAACCTTTATATGTATATACCCATTTAATCCGTATAACAACCCTATAAGTAAGTACTATTATACCTGTTTACAAGTAGGGAAACTGAAGTATGGAGAGGTTAGGTAACCTGCCCAAAGTCTTGCAGGTAACTCAGCTGAGATTTGAATCCAGGCAGTTGGGCTCCAGAATCCATGCTTTTAACCACTGCCCTAGATTAGCTTTCTGTAGGACAGTTGACAAAATCTTTCTTGATGTTATTTTGTGAACAAAAGAGAAAACTGTTGAGTGAGTAATAGTGTACTTTAGTGGATTTGTAACTGGTTGAATGCCTATACCCAAGTGTACCTGGCCAATATTAACCTAAAGTGAAGCTCCAGGACTCTGCAATGACTTGGTGAAAACATTGATGACCTGGTCTTTAAATTTATAGATGATATAAAGCTGAGATAATAAATACATAGGAAAATAATACAATTATAAATCTTGATACCAAGGCCACATCCTATACCAAATAAATCAGAATCTCTGAATGCAACCCAGAAATCAATATTTTTAAAGCTCGCAAGGTGATTCTAATATGCTGCCCCAGTTAGAACCATTGTTTTAAAAAGATGGACAATCTCCAACATGGTCAATTTCAACTACAGTACATGGAAGAGGGAGTGAGAAAAGATGTAGGAGATGTAAACTCATGTATGGGTCAAAACCATGATATGATTTATCCCCCACAATCTTAAATGGTATCTTAGGTGGGATTAGAAGAACTAGAATATCTGTAACAATGACGTTTGTTCAACCATCAGAGCATACCTGGAGCTGGAGAAATGCAGAGAGCTTAGATGCTTTCATTTGAGAGTGACCACCATGGCCAAGGTGCACTGAATACTTTATCAAGGAGAAGAGATCATTAGAGGATTTATTCTATTAGAACATTTGAATTATAGTTTTTTAATAAAGCTTTCAGGTAAAATTAAGATGAGTGAATGGCTTTTCAGGAAGGAGGATTTTCACTTGAACTTCCCAGTAGAGCTGTCTGAATATGAAGGGATTCCTTTTGGGGACGTAGTGTACGTCCTTCATTGGTGGTATTGAAGCCAAAGGCAGAATGTGACTTAGGTGTGTGATAAATGAGGATAAGGATCGCATGGATGGTTAACGTAGATGATCTTCCAGCTTCAGACTGTATAATTCAATGAGCATGTTAAATTAATAAGGTGATATAAGTGACCATTTGTTCATTACATTAGTTCTGCATCTAGGAGAAGCAGAAGAGCACAGTGATTATGGGAGGAGTTCCTGTGAGGTTCAAAGCCTAGCTCCATCACAACTTAGTTGCATGACCACAGGCAAATTGTTTCACTTTCCAAATCTCAGTTTTCTCGTCTGTAAAACAAGAATAATAATAGACTCCACTGCATAGATTTGTTGTAAAGATTGAGTGAGAATAATGTATGTAAAGTTCTTTGCATGGCAAGTTGAGGAAAAATAGGAGGAATATGATATAATCAGAAGTTATCACAAGAAAAACTTAAAGGTTGCTAGTGATGACTTTATGGTTTGGCATGTGGTAACTATTCAATAAATGTAGCCCATTATTATTTACAAATTATTCTTTCTTCTATTATAGCTGTCTTCTAGTAAAAATTAGGGTCTGAGAGATAAAACCTAAAGCAGGTAAGTATTGGTGGAAGACATGGGGCTGGAGCAGAGGAGACCCAAATGGAATGACACAGCATGGAAGGCTTGTGTAGATGGAGGCCACATAAAGAATTGGGTCTGGGAGGGAAAGGAAGGGAGATTGTGAAAGGGGATGGGAGAACTTTACTGCTTATAACTCTTCATCCATTTCCATCTATTATTTCATTTGATCCTTACCATAACCCTGAGAGGTAGATAGCAAAAGTAGTATTTGCTCATTGTACTGATAATAAATCAGCATCAACAAAAGGGTAAGTGACTTGCTAAAGAGAACAGAACTGAAAGTCAAACTTAAACCTTTGAACTCTTCACTCCACAGCTTCTGTACATCACACCAGCTTCTTCTGCCTAGTTCTGTGCACAGCCCAGCTTGGATGTTTACATTTTAGTGAGGACTCACCAGTTGACTACAACCAATGCAATGAAGTTTGGAAATTAAGGGAATGTGATCAGTGAGTTGAATTTAGTCCAAGGATAAAGTTTTAAAGCTTTCCTGTTGGTTGGAAGACAGCTTCTAAAGGTTAGAATGATAATTAGAAGCTCAAGTAGTAGCCTTACCAGTCAATGATGTTAACATTATTATCACATTTTATAGGATCTGAATACTTAAAGGGCTTTCTGTGTACTATAATTAACTATCCTTAACACACCTCATACTGAAGGGCAAGCTTCTTTAGCATGGTATAACAATCCAACAGTTAATAGGAATCTATGTTAAACATTTAATGGTTCAGTGAGTTGGGGGAGGAGGAAGGGTAGGAAACTAAAGTTTGTGTTGTGATTTCAGAAGAGCTAAACAGTATCTGCAAAGTGGAGAGAGAAAAGATGTGCTGTGAATTATATTTTAGGCAAAGTTTTAAGTCCCCAAAACAAGTATCAAACAAAACAGAGAGCTTTATAAATTATTCTACATATTCTTCTTTCAATAGATTATAAGCATAGATGAGCCAGTTAAAATAATTTTTCAACTAATCAGAACCTTTAATTATTAGCTGTAATTGCCACAATTATGCTTCTTGCTGACCAAGGTATTCTGTTTACTTTTCTTATCACATTTGAATATGTTTGTAAAATGTAAAAATAAATTAAATAAGGTATTGATACATTTCAGGAAAAAGCTCTTTACCTAGAGTTAAGCATTTCTACCTCCAAACGGTATGCATATTCTATTATTGTACTTAGCACAATGCATATTAATTATCATTTTAATATCTTTCTCCTCTACTAGATTGCCTTCAGGGTAGGAACTCTGTCCTAATTTGCTTAAGTATGTGACTGTCAATGCAACACTTGGCACATAGTAAATAATATACTTTAAACATTGACTAAAGGATAGGACACTTGAATACAGGATCTGTGAATTCTTGTGAAGATCTCTATAAATTACTTGATATTGCTGCTCATAAAAATATTCATTCTTTAATTAAAATTACAGTGAGATACTCTTTTTCTTACCTCTCAGATGGGCAAGGTCAAACTTTATAATATCACAATGAGTTAGCAAGTATGTGGGCAGGGGAGCACTCTCACACGTTGGTGGATGAGGTGTAAATTGGTTCGTGTATTTGCAGGGCAATGGGGCAATAACTACCAAAACTTGAAGTATGCATATCTTTTGATCTAGTAGTTCCACTACCCCAGATCTGGTCAACATATATGCTTGCATATGCATACAAAGATACATAGAGCAATACGTTTTCTTGCATGTATTTATATACAAATGCTTGCAGGATTTTATTGTAACATTATTTGTAATAAGAAAATATAGAAAAAAGTACCCAGCAGTAGGTGATAATAATTATGGTTCATCCATGTGGTGTGATGTTGTCTTAGCCTGGGTACCATAGAGACTGGCTAGCTTATAAAGAACAGAAATCTGTTTCTCACTGTTTTAGAGTTGGGAAGTCTGAGAACAGGGTGCCAACAAGGTTGGGTGAGGGCCCTCTTCCAGATCCCAGACTTCTCGTGTCCTCACATGGCAAAAGGGTGAGATCTCTACGGGGTCTCTTTTATAAGAACATGAATCCCATTCACGGGGGCTCTACACTCATGACCTAAGCACCTCCCAAAGGCCCCACCTTCTAATACCATCACATTGGGCATTAGGATTTCAACATGTGAATTTTGGGAGCACACAAACATTCAAACCTTAGCAGATATTATGCAGTGATTTAAAATAAAGTGCATCTACTTACTGTATAGCATAGGGAACTATATCTAATCTCCTGGGATAAAACATAATGGAAAAAAATATAAAAAAAGAATGTATTGGGACTTCCCTGGTGTCCCAGTGGTAAGGAATCCGCCTTGCAATGCAGGGGACACAGGTTCGATCCCTGGTCGGGGAACTAAGATCCCACATGCTGCAAGGCAACTAAGCTCGCTCACTTCGACTAGAGAGCCCACTCAACCTGGAGCCTGCGCGCCACAACTATAGAGAGAAAACCCACATGCCACAACTAGAGAGAAGCCTGCGCACCACAATGAAGAGCCTGCGCGCCGCAGTGAAAGATCCTGCATGCCTCAACGAAGATCCCGAGTGCCGCAACTAAGACCCGACGCAGCCAAAAATAAATAAATAAATAAATAATAAATAAATCTTAAAAAAAAATAATGTGTATAACTGAGTCACTTTGCTATACAGCAGAAATTAGCACAACATTGTAAATCAACTATACTTCAATTTTTAAAAATTAAATAAAATACAGTACATCTATAAGAATTGATATGGAATAATGTACAAATATAAGTAAAACAAACAATATGTTTGTGTAAAAGACATCCGTGTTTGTGTGTTTATATGTGTGTGTACATATATATACATGCAGAGAGAGAGGGGGAGGGAGGGAGGGAGGAAGGAAAGGAGGAGTAGGAGTGGAAGAAGAAAAAAAGAGAAAGACGAGGTAAATGATTTCATAGGGGGACTGAGGACTGAATTCAAAGTAGAATTACTTTTGTATGGTTTGAAGTAGACTTTGATTTAACTATTATACCGTTTTGTACATTTGAATTTTTAAACATATACATAGTTTACTTTTGAGAATAAGAGATCTATTCATATAAAAGATGAAAGCAGTGGAGGGAAAATGGAAGGAATATGATGCGATCAAAAAGCCTGTGCTCCGCAACGGGAGAGGCCACAACACTGAGAGGCCCGCGTACCACAAAAAAAAAATTTTATCACAGTAAAAGCTTTTAGGGTTGCCAGATGATGACTTCATGGTTTCTAGCCACAGTTAATGGACGGGAAAAGATGTAAACAGAAGCCATTTCACCAGGTAACTGGATGATGATCCAGCCTGTTGCCCTTTGTCCTCCTGAGTGTCTGCTCCCTACAAGTTCAAGGTGAAAAGCTGGTGTTTGGTCAAGTCCTGAGCAGGTGTTGCATTGACCCTCTATGACCATTCCCAGTGTCCAGCCTTTGGCTGACTGACGTTGTGTTTTTCCTTCCAGCACTTGCTAGAAATACACTTCTCAAGTATTCAAGCTCGAACACAACCACCTGAGTGTCCCTCCCGTAAGATCCCTCCACTCATCTGCCTCCTGAGTGTTCATATACAACACCAGGGCCTTAGGGGATTTCAGCTTTGTGAAATGAAAACTTCCAAAATACCCCAGTGCAAGGCACACTACCGTATTAAAAGGAATGGAAGAGAGACCAAGACCACTGTAAAATAATAGTAAGGCATGCCTGAAATCCACAAACATGACAGTATTCAATGCTGCACTGAGCTCACCCTGTTGTGTAATGGGTTGGTTTTTTAATGTCATACATTTGGTTCTCTGTTTGAGAAACTCATAACTCTGGGTGATCTTACCTTTGGGGTTGAATACGAAGTCATGATAAAATGATGGGCATTTTATTATGAACTCCCTTGCTTTTAGGGGTTTAATGCTGAATTTGAATATTAATTTAACATTCCCACCTAGCTAATAAGAGTCAGGGTCAGGGTTTGAACGTGTGGCTGCCTGATGCCAAATCAGAAACCCTTAACAGTCCCTTCACAGTCAACTCATTTGTGGTAGCTTTTTAAAGACTCCCCATTACCTGCACAGTAGACCACAAACACCATTAACGAGTGATTCTTAAAGCTTTAGAAAAACAAACTGAAGAGCTTTTAAAAACACCCCGATGCCAATGATTCTGATTTAATTGATCAGGGCAGAGCCTGGGGATTAGTACTATTTAAAAGCTCCCCAACTGATTCAAAGGTGCAACTGGGACTGGGAAGGCTCCCACAGCCTTGCACACCTGGCCCTCTACAGCTAGTTTGCCTGCTTTGCCAAAACGCTGCCTCCTGACAGCTCTTCACAGCCACCCTACCGTCCAGAGCAGACCACCATTAGGCACTAATATTTACACAAAGAGATAATGCCTACTGAGGAAAGAAACTTATTTGGATTAAGATCTCTCTCTCTCTCTCTCTCTCTCTTATTTTCTCTCCTCATAAAAATGTTCAGCCTTTGTGGTTTCAGTATTATCATTCCTATGCTGATTCTTGGACACTTCTTTAAACTTATTAAAAACTGTCTAGTTTTTACTGTCTAGTTGTAAGGCATCTTTCCATGCTCCATTTCTGCTGTAATTTTTATGAGAAGGAGAAAGATGACTATTTATAGAATATTAGCATAGGTCAACAGGGATTGTGTCCAGTTAGTTCAGCCAATTAGAGCATGGGCCTAGTGAGACTAATACCATGGCTTTCCTGTTGTCTAGTTGGCTAGCTCTTTTGTGCAAAACGGGAACAGTATTAGCCAGGTCTGAACATTACAGCTTGAAAGCCAACGTATACATGTTTTCTTGAAGAAATGGATGTATTTTGGTTTCCTAAATGTGTATTTCTAAAAACTTAATTTATTTTAAATAATGATTTCCATGATGAAGTTTGAGTTACATTTTTACAGCAAAGAGAAAAAATCTTCCAGTAGACTGAGTTATAAATATTGGTGCCTTAGGACATGTTGGTCATTGTGGAAAACCATGGTGTGGCAGGGATTCTTTCAAACTTAATTACACATTTGAATTTATTTTGCTTTTCTTTTATCTTGTTACCATCCTGTTTCTTTCTCTTTGTAGCATAAGATTGTTTCTGTTACTTCACACCAAACCTCCTGTCTATAAGTTACTTTCCTAACCATTCATTTATTCATTCAGATGTTTATTCAATAGTATTTATTAAGCATAAATTTTGTTCTAAATTCTCTTATCGGTATAGGAGATGTACCCAATTGACAAATGAACTGTGGATTTGTAAGTTAATTAGCAGCTTTGAGGCACTTTTGTGTTAGATTCAATATTTTAAATGAGGTCTATGCTTGCAAGTCAGCTAAGCACTGAGGGGGTGGAGGGGGGGAAGGAGAATGTCAGAAGAATAATGCACAATTTCCACAGGAAGAAGCACAATTTAAACTAGTAATAGAAAGTGAAGAAGAGAGACAGGAAAGTAGGGCCCCAAAAGTCAAGGTGTATACTGAAATGTTTCTATTATGGTGAGATCAGTTTTTAACTCCTTTTCCAGCATTAAATTGCATGGAAGAAAGTCCTCTTGGGGACTAGGAGAGTAAGGGAAGAGGCTGTTTAAAGTTCTTTATAGGTAATGGTTATGTGATATATCATCAAAATGGAACCCTTTTAAGAGTTATTAATGATTAAGCCAGGACCCAGGCATAAACTTGGGTTGCCTCAGACTGGGATGTGTGGTCACTCTCATTAAGGGTGTGGCCAAACTTAGAATTTTCCCAGTGCAACTGTTAAATAGATGGAACAAGAATCCAGATAGAGTTAGATTTAACAATTTAGAATGAACAATTGAAGCAGTCTTGGAACACTTCACTATTCAATCGCCTGCCTTCCTGTTTGCCAATAGTTATGTGACGCTTGGAATATTTGGGAAATTGTTGAAAACGAGTTTTCATATAAGCACAATGCAACTTGGAAAACAAGAATGAAGTTGGGTAAGGAGCTGTACTAGTTAATAAGATATCTATTAACTTGAAAATGCAAGGCTTATCCTCTTGGTTTTTATTCAGATTTTGTCCCTACATTCTTGAAAAATGCTGAAAAGTTGACAACTGTTTACATATTTCATTTTTTAAGACCATTTTGCACTCTTAAGATTATTTTCCCATGGAATCTGCAACTAGATTGGGTCCACCTCCAGCTGTCTCAAACTGCCTTTAATCACCAGGAAAGTTCTGTCAATTGTCAGTGACGTCTGCTTGATTAATTCAGTTCTAGCTGTGTTGTCTTTTCACCTGTGTCTTTCAGCATGTCCTAGAAAATTAAATGTTTCCTTTTGGGATTTTCAGCAAACTTGAACTAAAAAGAAAGTTAATCCCCCCCTCCTTTTTTTTTTGTAGAGAAGAATATTCTCATTAGTTTTCTTGAATCCAGTTTTGACTCCAGTGTATATATATTATATGAACTAAAAATTTTTTTGAAGTCATGTTTTAACTCCACTATGTTTTTAGAGTTTAGCTATTCTCTGATACTTTAAAGTATTAAATACTTGAATATTTTTAGAAGACATTGTTAGATTTAAGAAAAATTTTAAAACTATTTGTGCTGCCCTTGTTTGAATAATTTTCAATAGTTTTCTAACTTGATCTTTTATCAAGAATTCATAAGTGGGCTTTAAAATTATAAATACATAAAATGACATGCCGGTTTTTGAAGAGTACATCTCAGCTGATTTCTATCACTCATGCATTGTTAGCGCTGATTTTTTTTCTGTCCCAAAGTCTTCCCAACTGAGTTTACAGATGTCATCTTTTGCAATTTGCTAACCAGTAATAAGGATGTCTGATGACATCATTTTGGGGGGAAGAAAGTGCAACATACTGAGACCAGATAATGGTAGACTTAAAACAAAAGTTATTTTTAAAAATATTTACACATATAATAATGCTATTTTGTTTTGGGCCAAAAAATGATTAACTATAAGAAAGATAAATTTTTGGTCTTAAAAAAAATTCACAAATGTGGCTCTTTCACAGTGAGTGCTCCCTTCCATATGAAAGAGGTCATCAGGTGGTGGAAAGAAAACCAGATGAGAGTTGAGTTTTCCAGATTCTCATCTTGAGGCTGCCACCATTTGACTATGAGACCTTGAGTAAGTCACACAACCCTCTGCGCTCCAAAGTCCTCCTCTCCAAAATGAGAGATTCAGGCTACATTTTTAGAACCCTTTAACAACTTAAGCTGGAAAAGTCTAGGGATATTTTTCATGTGACTTCATTTCATAGCTGCTTTTTTACCCTTCACATAGGTTTCTGAAGATTGACTGCATTCGTAGTTTAAAAAAAAGAGAAGAAAATGTGTAATGTGTTTTGAGTTTCTCCAGAATTAGCTGCTCTAAGAACATGAAGAATTAAATGAGAGATTATTAGCGAGGGAACTATGCTTCAAGAGTTTAATCACGTGCATTTTGTTCAGGCAAATTTCTCACTGATTTTTGTCTGAAAGAGTTAAACATGACAAAAGAGCATTTGCTCTCTGAGAAAAGGGGATGAACTGCCTTTGTTTTAAGATCCACGGCATTTATTGTGATTGTGAAGCCTTTCAGAAATATCTTGAAGTGCCTATATTGTTTGTCATCATCAATATGCAGGCATTTTACTACTAAATATCCTTTTATAGACTTCACAAAAAATGCCCCAGTGATGTGATCAGTCATCCAGTGAAAACCTGCTGCCTCTAAGCTAGACTAAGCATCTGCTCACAAGTAAGATTTCCTCAATGTTCAAAATAAATCTTTTCAGTCACTTTATGGTAGCTCTGATGTGCTCCATATGGCTTAAATACGTAAATTTAGGTGTGACATGATATCCTTCCATGGTAGTTATTCAAAACAATTTTTATTGGGACATGTTCACTGGTTACATTTTTAATCATATAATTCCCAATTTATCCTTGTTTTGCATGTAATTCTGAATTTATAAAAATTAAAAATGTGTGCAGAAAGACTATATGATGATAGTCTACTTAGGTGGATTATAAATATTTTTGGGTGGTGAGTATGGTTAATCCTTAAAAGGCCAGAAGTAATCATTTATAACTGTAGCAATCATATATTTTCAGATATTATTTTCCCAATTATAGAGGACCTTTCCCAAGAGTTTCATTATAAGATGGTTCACTCTGTAGGATCCTAATATTGCTTAGCTAATACAACTCTCCTTGAAAGTTCTGTGGACCGGAAAATAAATCACTTGTATTTTACATTGTTTGGAGTGTTACTTTTTGGAAGGATAAAAGTGATGAATATATTAAATTAAGTAGGATAATTCAAGTTAGGATCTATTTTAATAGATTTTGAATTTATAAAAATAAAGTTGTAGAAATTAAAGGATTATGCGATAAATTATTTTTCTTTTGCACTCACCATCTTGCAAGGCCGCTGTGATCTATTTTTAATGTTGAGTATTTGTTCATTTCATTTTGAACTGATCACTATAGTCTGGGTGTTCCTTGAAACACAGACATGAAACTCTATGGCCATCAGAGGATTAATATTTCAAGACAGAATGGCATGCTCATTTAAATCACACATTGTGGGGTACTTGGGCTGAAGTGATGTGGGTTCTGGTCCTCATTTTGCATTAATTGGCTCAATGTCTGGTCAGTGTCCGGTTGACTTATTCAGTCTCTCTGTGGTCTTAATTTTTTCATCTTAAAGTAATAAAAGTGGTATCTGCTTTACAAAACTTACAGAGATATTATACATATTACATAAGATGATGTCTATGAAAGAGGTTTGTAAAGCACAAATTAGTATTATTATTAATATTTTTTGTTCTTCCTTCTCATCATAATTGCAAGTCACTTACTAAGCGAACAGAAATAGCCTGTACGCGGGCCTCTCACTGTTGTGGCCTCTCCCGTTGCGGAGCACGGGCTCCGGACGCGCAGGGCCAGCGGCCATGGCTCACGGGCCCAGCCGCTCCACGGCATGTGGGATCTTCCCAGACCGAGGCACGAACCCGTGTCCCCTGCATCGGCAGGCGGACTCTCAACCACTGCGCCACCAGGGAAGCCCTGCTTTTGTGTTATTGATATTGGACTTTGCCATCATGAAATGATATAGCAAGTCTAGAATAGGAGCAGTAAAGTGTGACATAATAAAAGTACTAACCCACTACCACCAAAATTTATTGAGGTCTTACCATGTGCCAACCGCTATGCTAAGTGCTTTATATATAAAATTACATCTAATGTTTAAAAAAGTGCTGCAATATAAGTACTAACGCTCCCGTATTCTAGTGAGCCACAGAGCACCAAAGAGTAACTGCCCTTAAATCACACAGCTAGTAAGTGGAAGTGTTGGGAATGTGATTCCAGGCTTGTCTAACTGTATTGTTAAAACAGTGCCTTGAATGGGGAAGGTGGGGATAGAAGGAAACACAGAAAGGATATGGAGTAGTGTAAGCTGTGTTTTAAGAAGGTGAAAAGAGGCATGCAGTAGTGTCCTACCTCTGAGAACCCAAATAATGGTAACTAACTTATTAGGGCAATGAATAGACAAAAGATTTTAATGGAGGAAAAGACATAGAATACCCTAAGGTGACCTTCAGTACTATTTCTTTTTTTAACTGTTATTTCATATTTGTTGTAAAGGAAGTTGGAAAGGTTGCAGTGGAGAGAGGGTTTGAAATGACCACAACCTTATCCACAAGAATGCAACAGTGGGAACTACAACTTAATTCAAGGGAGATAAGTAGACACTTTGGCTATAAGATTTCATTTTAAGAACACTATACATCTTTTCCTGTAGGTAGTATGCTGTAGCCTAGATTATCCTTTCATTTTTCAAACGCTTGTACATAGATAAAGGCTTATACATTTAGGAGAATCTAGGGTTCTTTGTTTGAAACATCTCATCGAATTGGAACATAGTCATTGCTATCAAATTTTTTTTTAGCCTCTTCAAACAATGTGCATAGTAATTTCTTGTGAAATTTCTGTGCTCCCAGTTGTCACTTTTGCACCATTTCTTGTCAATTTCACACTGTAGAGCAGTGTGAAACTGCCAGAGGTAGAGAAATAGAGAACATTATGACTACATACCAAAAATACATTGTGTAAAAATCCAACACCTTAATTTATAGCATCCAGGGGAAAAAAAAGTCTAAAATCATCTTCTTACATATGTATATCTCAAAGGAAAATGGAAAAATATATATACTTACATACATATACATATGTATACATACACACACACATTCACATATGTAGTGGGTAATTTTAAGGTAATTGAATCTTTTGTTATGGACTATATAAAGTATGTTCTAGGGAAATGTAGTTAGAGCAGTCTTTCATTTATGACTAACCTTTTCACTGAAAATCGACAACTCTAATTTCACTTGACATTTCTAAATACTTAGGTGTTTAGAAATTAGATTATTTGATTGAACAGTAAGCACTGAACCTTTAATCACAGAAGCCTTTTTTCTTACTATACCGAAGTTTTAAAAAATGTCTGTGTAGTCGTGATCTGATAGGTAAAATTAAATATTCATTCTATAAATTTAATTAATGTTGCATAGTTTCCTATATACAGTAGTGATATTAATTCATTGTGATGCTCATTTGTTTACATGTATTGTGAAAATTTCCTCAAATTATATGTGTATATGCCTACCAATAATGACATAAATTTAGAATTCATTTTCAAAATATATATTGACCATTAAATAAGCTTATTTTAGGGGCTTCCCTGGTGGCGCAGTGCTTGAGAGTCCGCCTGCCGATGCAGGAGACGCGGG
>NW_006776904.1:1632531-1634733 GCF_000442215.2 Lipotes vexillifer | reverse complement strand
AAAAAAAAAAAAAAAAAAAAAAAAAAAAAAAAAAAAAGCTTATTTTATAGTAAATGTATTAATGGTTTAGATTATGAAAATCTTGTGTTAAGAATTTTCTGTAAAAATTATTCATATATATGCACAAGCACTGTTCTATGTGTGAAGGATGATAGATACCTTCCCTTCCTCCCAAACTTCCCAGCTACAGTGTAAAGAGGAGTTATTTATTTATTAGAATTCGGCTTAAAGGGTCAAAATAATTATTGGTCTTTACAAAAGAGCCTCCTCTTCAGTATTTCTATTATGAAAAGCATTACATTAGCCTCATCTGCTAGTCTTAAACTGAAATATGTTTGAATAATGTTCACTAAATGTGATCTCTAATACTATAAACAGTATGCTAAATCAATTTATATGAATGACTTTCTAGTCTATAAACTCTGACAAATTATTTTCTTACGTGTTTGTTAACTGTTTGCAAGGCTTATTTCGTAATGGGGCAAATTATAGAGTGATTCTCTGTGGTAGGTACGTCAATGAAATAATCTACATATATAAATATTTTTGAGTGCCAATTCATTTGAACCTTCAAAAAATTTATACAGTACTGTAGAATTTGCTCCTGATAACCACATTATTGTATATCCTTTATTCAGTTTTCTGATAGCTTTAAATTGCATTTTTAATTTTCCCTGCGACAAGATTATACTAACTATATATTATTTTTTACGTGATGTATAAGCAGTGACATTTGTGAGTCCTTGATTTTACTACTTTATTGTTTTGGTCCAAATTGATAACCAAGCAAAGAAACTTAGCTTAATTAATAAATTAAGGATATAGAGTATTTATAATTGTAGAATATAAAAATATTTTCAAAATATATGTAAAAAAACATAGATGTAGTTTTTTTTTAAACATCTTTATTGGAGTATAATTGCTTTAAAATGTTATGTTAGTTGCTGCTGTATAACAAGTGAATCAGCTATACATATACATATATCCCCATATCTCCTTCCTCTTGCGTCTCTCTCCCACCCTCCCTACCCACCCCTCTAGGTGGTCACAAAGCACCAAGCTGATATCCCTGTGGTATGTTGGATGGACCTAGAGTCTGTCATAGAGAGTGAAGTAAGATAGATGTAGTTTTGAAAAAATAAACTCCTGTATACCTATCACCTACTTCAAAAATAAAACCCTATCTCAGATGCCCCCTACTTTTTTCTTACTGCCCAGAGGTAATTCTTTTCTGGAATTGTGTGTTAATTATTACCTTGCTTTTCTTTATAGTTTACCACTAAATATGTATATGTCTTCAGAAGATGCTTAGTTTGTATCTGTTGTTACATAATCTTCCACTATCATAGTTTTTGAAGTTCATATTGTTTTGATATGTAACTGTAGTTCATTCAGTTTCAGTGTTGTTTTATATTCTTTTATATTGCATACTTCAATTTTTTTATCCATTCAACTGATGGTACACATTTTGGTTATCATCTTTCTCAGTTTGACTAGAAGCAGTACTGTTTTGAATATTCACGTATATACACATATACAGATTTCTCTATGTTATATATTATCTTCTGTAGGGTGTGTCCTCTCCAGGACGTAGAATTTAGGTTATAAGAGATTTGCATGTTCAACTTAAAATGGTCATTTTTATCTGTTTTGTTCATGCCGAAGCCCCAGAGTAGTACCAGATGCATAGTAAATAGTCAACTAATATATATTGAATAAATGAATAAATGCCAAAGTAATTCCCTAAGTTGAGGTATCAATTTACACTCCAACCAAGAGCAGATGAGCATTCTATTGTGTCACATCCTTGACGGCACTTGAGACTGACTTTTTTAAATTGTTGACAATCTGGTGGTTATGAAATGCTATCTCATTGGGGATTTAATTTGCGTATCCCTGATAACTAATGAGGTTGAACATCTATTCATGTTTATTGGCCATTTCTGTTTCCTCTTCTGTGAAATACCTATTCATATTCAATGACCATTTTTAAGTTATTAATTTAAATAATTATTTGTTGTAGTTATTCGTGTGGTATGGATACTGATTCCTTTTCATTTTCTATGTTGCAGATATAGGCTCACTTTATAGCTTGAGTTTTCACTGGTTTTGTCTCTTGAGAAAATTAATCCTTAACTTTAATAGAATCAAATGTTTCTGTTGCCTTTATGATTTGTGCTTTTTATATTGTTTAAGTCTTTC
>NW_006776904.1:1612891-1632513 GCF_000442215.2 Lipotes vexillifer | reverse complement strand
CTACCCCAAGGTCATATAGATCCTAAACATATTCATCTTCTACAAATGCAGGTTTAGCTTTAAATCTTTCATCTACCTGGAATTGTTTTTATACAGTCAATTTTATGCAGTTTTCCTTCTTCTGTATAGATGACCAATTGTTTCAGAGTCCTTAGTGAATATTTTCTTTTCCCCACTGGTTTTCAATATCCATTGTATTAAAAATCAAGTTTCTATATATGTCCAAGTTAGTTTCTGGACTCTGGATTCTGTATTCTCTCTGTCCTTACCCCCATCCTATACTGTCTTCAAATCTACAGACTTCTACAACGTCTTTATGGCTGGTTGTGCCAGACATCCCTCCTTGTTCTTCTTCTTCAGGAATTATATCTGTCTTGGCCATTTGCTCTTCTATACAAATGTTAAGCATAATCTCAATGGGATCTGGGGAGCAATGCCTGGACTGCTGTAAGAACTTCTGCTGAAGATGTATTTGATGCTATCGTGTGGACGTGCTGTATTTCCTCTGCCGTATCTTTCTAAGTAAACCTGGTGGTATTAAAACCTTTTATGTTCTGTAAGTGTGAACATCAGTCTGAACCCAAGCTGGTTATGCAGAGTTGGCACTGCAATCCACATATTTATCAATAGCTTAGCTCATCACTTCTTCTTGAAGCTCGGATGTCAGTAAGCTAGCATTTCCTTGTACTTCATCTACCATTATGAGCTCTGGGGAAAAGGCAATACCACATGCCGCCTTAAGGAGAAGAATGTGATGTATTTATAATGGGTATGTAAGGAAAAATAAGGAGGAAAGACTGCCTCTTTTATTTGGGTACATTAAGGGCTGGAAGAGACAGGCAAAGTTGGAAGAGACAGGAAAAGTTAGAAGAGGTAAGACGTTCATGAATATAATGGTTACCTCTCTCTCATCTTGATTGACTCATGCAATGGGAGTGGTAGTGTTAAAATATGTAAGTGGCAAAGCCAAAACAAGGGGCCTTTATCTTTGATTCCCTTTGGAACTTGGGGTCACATATCATGGGTGGGGACAGGAAGAGGAGACCCACTGGACTAGGCTGTATATAGGCAATATGTAGAAGCCCAAGAAAGGGGTGGTGGTGGCGTGGTGTGGTTAGAAGTGAGGGCCATGCAGGCAGGAGTTCCTGGGAGTTCGTGGTAAGCTGGTTAGTGAGGAGGATTCCTGAAGAATATTAGATCAGTTTAAAAAAAAGCACTATATTTTTTTTAACACATTAAGTTGCAAAGTGTAAGTAAATTTGAACCTTCCTACATCATCTCCTAGTTGTGTTATTGTGTGACTCTATGATTGATTACCTTTAAAATGAAAACAGCAATTTGTAAAGAAACAGTTATTTAAGAGCCAGACATCCATAATCCTCAGTGGTTATTTTGATGCTTTAGTGTGTAATGAAATGTAAAAGTACACTTAAAAACAGCTCAAAGTAAAGATGTTAGAATTGTTCTATAATGGAAGAAATATGTATTTATCTTTTCATCATAAAGTGAGGAAAACACTTTTAAGACCTACTATTCAAAACAGGTGAAGCTAAAATTCTCATTATTTTAGAGTTAACATGCTATGGATAAATAAAATTTTAGATAAATGCATTCCACATTAAATAACATGACCCTTTGTGTTAGTAAAGATTGTTCTTTAGAAAAACTTGGACTTCCTATCATATTCTACTTAAAATATTGCTATAATAATGAAGTCTCATTAATTCAGCCTTTACAAATTAAGACATGAATGTCACTGGCTCAGCATAGCATAAACATTAGGCTACCTATCAAGAAACCTATTTGCCAAGTAATTTATAGCAAAACTAAGTCTTCAGATGACAGTATTAATCTGTGTAATGAAAAGTTGCTTTCAAGGTTGCCTTGATACATTTATGCAAATGTATAATGTATCAAAGTTGCTTTGATACATTTATGCAAATAATAACAACTCCTGATAAATTAGACATTTTAAAAATATATTCAGTGAACTTCCTTTTGGGAACAGTATGTTAACTGGAAGTTCTGAATATTTGTGAAAGTTTATTATTTAATGTAATCAAAGATTTGGTAGTACTGGTTTCACTTGAACATTCCCTTAGTCTGAATTAGTCTTGACCATGGTTTTATATTAAGCATCTGAGAAAATTTTTAATTTTTTTCATAAACATCATATGTTTCCATACATTAAATGACTAAAATCTCACATTTTGTTTGTTTCTTTTTTGGGTATGTGAACCATTTGAAAATTAATGGGGAAATGTAAGTGACTTGAAGTAAATTAGTAAATGAGCTTTCATGAAAATGCTTAATCATGTAAAGAACCGTACAGTAACTAATCGATCCTGATTTACCATCTCTTGCTGGATCAGGTTTCACAATCGGAGAGGCCTAGTTCACTTCTGTTGGACTAATAGCTATTGAGCAGCCCTATGATTGGGCACCAAGCTGGGGCCTGGGCCTACGGAGATAAAACAGGCCCTCTTGAGGCACTGACCCACCATCAGAGGGGGAGACATTAGTCTGAACCTCATGTGGAGTGCTAAGATAATGGTCTATACTAGAGCCCATGACACCACAGATAAAGGACTTAGGTGCTTTTAATTTAACAGAATAGTTAGATTATAAAGGTCTTTATGTTTGATTAGTTTTGTTTCTAAAGCATAATATGAGCCAGAATCAAGTAACTATTGCCTAAGGTTTCATGGAAAGTGACAGCTTGGTTAGGATTGGGCCTCACCCTCTGGATTAAATTTTCCATAGATTATTTTTCCTCTAAGGTTTATCATAATGATTTTAGAGTACATAGCCATTGTTTGCTTTTTCTAATTACAGAAGGAACACGTGCTCAGTCTTGAAAAACACAAAACAGTAAATAAAAATTTCCTGTAATTCTATTCAGATCTAGCTGTTGTCAACATTCTGATGCATATCATGTGTCTTCTCCAGTATTAGAGGGGGTAGATCTCAGCCCCTTTATCTACATCTGTACTAGAGAACTTACTTTTCTTTTCCTTATTGATTTGCAAGAATTCTTTATATATTACCTTTATTTTGTCAGACGTATTTAAAATATAATCTTCCAGCTTGTCATCTGCATGGTGATTTTATATTTCTGTCATATATTTTTATTTTAATATATGTTTTGATGTTTCAGTTTCATATGAGATATAAGAAATTGAATTCCATTTTTTCATTTATGGAATTCTATATCTGGTGTTATATTTTACCACTCCATGACCACATAAATATTTCCATATATTTTCTTCTAGTCGCTCTTTTTTACATTTAAATCACAGGGAATTTAATTTTACTTTAGCTATGAGTTTGGTTTCTCTTTTCCCCCTTACTTAATCACCTCAGCACCATTGTTCAAGTAATCTTTGGTTTTCTCATTGATCTTAAATGCCTCCTCTATCTTTATATGATCGATTCTATTTGGGGGCCTCCAACTATTTTTCTTTGATCTTTGGTCTGATACTGGTATTATGCATTTAAAAATTATGATATTTTCATGTCACTTTTTGTTGGATTAGATAATACAAATACCCTATAAAAGTGACTTGGAGTTAATAAGGTTTGTATTTTAAGTCTACCAGGCCTATTTTAGCATAAATTGTCCTTTGTGTTTTGTCTTTTTAAAAACTTATTAGTTTAACACAATTACTAGTTTTTGTTTGTGTGTTTAGCTTTTCTCCCTTTCCTGTGTACACGGTATTTTCATATTGATTATGTTGTCAGATCTGAGAAATTCTCAAAATGATGGAGATGTTTATGAATTTATTTGTTATTAAAATTTACATTTTGTATAGTTGCTACATAAAAACTGAAGCAAAACACTCTAATGTAGCAAAGGAAAGGATGTATCACTCAAGTCTGTTTGGGTTGTAAATGCTAGGGATTCAACTCAGTTAAAATAAGAAGGGAATTTATTGTCTAACAATAGAGAGGAGTTAGGCAGAGTGCACAGCTGGCTCAGGAGGCTCAAATGCTGTTGTTAGCCTCCATCTCCCAGTAATGCTTTTAAATGCTGGCTTTATTCTCAAACAGGGTCTTTGGCCCACACCCCTTTTCTGTTTAGCATCCTCAGTAGAAAGAAGATTTCTCTCCCTAAACAGCCATATATCAATCCTAGGAAATTCTTATTGGCCTTTCTTGGGTTACATGATATTTCCTGGGTTCCATTGGCCTTTCATGGGTTACATAAAAATCTGAGTAGCCAACCTGGATTAGATCTCCCTCTCTGTGGGGATAGACAGGCATGAATGACATCCCCTGTGACTTGCCCTGGAATGGGGAACTTCCCTAAGTGATCTTAAAACACTCCACTGGGGGTGGAAAAATATATAGAGTCATAGGTAAGGTAGATTTACTATGAACCCAGTGAAACCTCAGCTTCAGAGCCTTTTATGTGCATGGGCCCCTTCCAAATCTCTGGGGCAGCCTTTCAATATGGTCACGTGAGCATATATCTTGTGGATATTTTAACCACAGTCAGTTAAGAGCACTGTCTCCTTCATCTCCAACTTCCCCGCCATCACATTTTCCCTTATGACATGTGGCAGTGGAGTGGCCACAGCATGTTTGGGATGTAGGGAAGGGGAAGTTGAGTTGGGAATACTTTAGTTTCAGTTTAGGGAGATATATTTATGTGGTTCTTAGTCACTTCCTTGCATTATTAATTTAAATAAATTAAATCAATTAGCTATCCTGGTGTAGCAATGACTTCTAGGAATATTCATATTGCATACTGGGCCAAATCACTTGGTGAAGCAATATTACACTATGAATATATCTTATAGCAACAAATCATATGTAAAATAGAAGAGAACGTTTTAAATGTATGAAGTCAGAAGCTGGTTGGTAGAAATGTCTTTTAGTCATCTGTAGTGCAGAATTTTAAATGGAGGATTTGGTTCTCACTATATATGTATATATTACACACATATGTATATATTCAATAATGCAGTCTATGTGATTTTAAACATATCATACAACTTATAAACTATTAATTATAAAAAACTCAATCGTGCTAGTGGAAAGACATATTTTCATCTATAGAAAATACTTTATAATCATTGTCATATGAGGTAATCAGTGAATAAATACAGCCCAAAAGTGCAGTTTAGAAGTATTACAGATGTGGGTCAGGTGGTTAATTAATATAAATACATTTCTCTTGGATATTGGTGATGTTGGTAGAATTTGTCATCTTTTCAAAATTTGTTTTTTTGGTTGTAATTTCTTTTCGCAGTCTAAATACTTATTTCCATAGTTAATTTTGTATTTGTAATTTTATATTCCTTTTCTTAAAGAGAATCTCCAACTTTGTGCAAGTTTCTGTCTCCATAAAACTTGGATGCCAACCATAGCTATAATACTCCCCCACAGAGGGTGTGATTTGAAATTATGCAGCATTAAAAGACACAACAGATATGATGTCCCATGCTCTTCCCTTTCCTAACTCTCATAATTATTTTTGTAAGATAATGAGAGTTAGGAAATGATTCAGTAAAAGTTGAAGCAGACAACCTTTTCATGTCACGGTAGATAACATAATTCCTTTCAAATTTCTGTCAATGACGCCATTTCCCTATCCATTCTCCTCTCTGTCTCTCTTTCTTTCTCTCAACACCCACCCCAACCCCATCCATCTAATCCATCTATTTCTTTATCTTGGCAGAACAAGATAGAAGTGTTGTTCTTAGGCAATGGATAATATTTAAAGAAATCTCAAGAAAATTGGTAATTATTCCATCAAAGTTTTAAACTTTGTAAATATTTCTTTAACTCCATTCACTTTCATGGAAGACAAAAATGGAAACTTTCTTGCTTTGAGGAAATAGGTGAAAGGTCATTTGGAAATAATCTTTTCTTATTTTATATGAACATTCCTTCTTTTAGTCTATTTTTTAATATTAATTTTTTTTTTTTTTTTTTTTTTCTTGCGTTATGCGGGCCTCTCACTGTTGTGGCCTCTCCCATTTGCGGAGCACAGGCTCCGGACGCGGGCACGAACCCGCGTCTCCTGCATCGGCAGGCGGACTCTCAAGCACTGCGCCACCAGGGAAGCCCTATTTTTTAATATTAATTTTGAGAGCCTAAAATTTTAAACAGTTTGGACCTATTACTATGGCTGCATAGCAACTTAGTAGCTTAATATACAATAGTCATTTTAGTTCCTAGTCATTTTAGTTCTATCTCAGCGTTTTTATGGGTCAGTAATTCGGGAAAAGCTCAGCTGGACACTTTGGCCTCATGGAATCTCATGTGGTTGCAGTTAGGCAGTAGCTGGAGCTGGAGCAACTGGATACGGACTGAGCATCTCTCTGTGTCTGTCAGTGTAGTCTCAGCGCTTCTCTACATGGTCTCCCCACGAGGGCTAGTTGGGCTGCCTCACTGCATGGCAGCCTTAGGGGAATCTCGCCGTTTAGTGGTTTAGGGTGCAAGTATAAGTGGTTTAGTTTCTATCTCAGCTGCATCACCTTTTGTGACCTAGCCTTGGAAAGACATTCATTGTCATGTCAGCTACATTCTGTTGGTTAAAAGCAAGTCACAAACTCACCCAGAATCAAAAGGAAAGGAATTAGACTGTAGCTTTTGAGGAGGGAATGGGAAGTTCCTAGAAGAGCATGTGGAAGAGGAGGTAAACGCATCTTTGGAATATATGGTTTGCTGTACATTTTTTATGTAAATCAGATACATAATTTGTAGGCAGTATTCTTTTAAAGAATAAGAAAGAAATAAGAGAGAATAAGAAAGAAAGAAGAAAGAAAAAATAAATTAAATTATTTATTTTATAAATTTATTTATTTTATTTATTTATTTTTGGCTGCATTGGGTCTTCGTTGTTGTGCACCGGCTATCTCTAGTTGCAGCAAGCAGGGGCTACTCTTGTTGCCACGCGTGGGCTTTTCATTGTGGTGGCTTCTCTTGCTGCGGAGCACGGGCTCTAGGCACGTGGGCTTCATTAGTTGTGGTGCACGGGCTTAGTTGCTCTGCGGCATGTGTGATCTTCCCAGACCAGGGCTCAAACCCGTGTCCCCTGCATTGGCAGGCGGACCCTCAACCACTGCACCACAAGGGAAGCCCGGCAATATTTTGAATATAATCTAACTCCAGGATTTTTAATACTCCTATTGCTTAAAACCTTTCCTGGCATGACAGATATTTATCAAGGTGTGTTATTTTATGATGCCTCTTTTGGAGGCTAGATTGTCAAGAAAATTAATATGTCCTAACCTTACCTAAGGCAGGTAGGAGGGACTAGAATTTTAAAAGATTCTTATACTGTGAGTGGGCCAAAGTAAAAAATTATGAATCAAATAAGAAACAGAGACACACAGCTCAGCCTTTTAGTAACCCTTAGAGGTCATCTAGTCTCCTCTCTCACCCAAGTGGAGGCATTCCTTTTATAATATTAATTTATTCAGTCAGACAGTAATTCTATGTCAAGCTCTGTGTGTTAGGCCCTGAATTACATGGTAAGTAAAACAAATTTGGACCGTGCCCTCATAGAGCTTACAGTGAAATGGGTAAAAATCAATATTAATTAAATAACCACATAAATATGTACATTTCACTGTGGAGGAAACAAGGAAAAATGAGAGTAAATAACAGGGAGAATACTTCTAAATGGGGGTCGGAGTGGGGGGGGCAGTTATGGTGATCAGAGAAGTTAGTTGAATTTGAAGATTAAATAGGAGTTAACTGGTTGAAGAAGGAAATGAGCATTTCAAGCAAAGGCAGAGAGTGTGATGATGCATTTGAAGAACTAAAAGGAGCCCATTGGTGTCTGGAGCCAAGAGAAAAAGGGACACAGGAATTAGAAATGATGTTGAAGAGGTAGATATAGTTAAGGAATTACTTCCGTTTCTTCCAACCCGATCATTCTGTTTCCCACTTCTGAAAATGCAATGGATTAGAAGGAGGGCAAGAAGGGTTTATAGGGAGACCATTAGGAATATGATGTTTCTCAAATGTTAATGTTCATATAAAACACCTGGGGGGGGTCTTATTAAAATGCAATCTCTGACTCATTATGTCTGGGGTGGGGCCTGAGGGTACATTTCTAATAAACTCCCAGTGATGCTGGTGCTTCTTGTTCAGAAATCTCACTTCAAGTAGTGAGGGCCTAGATAAAAAAAAGAAAAAAAAGTATATGTCTTATCACTGTGTGTGTATATATATATATATATATATATATATATATATATGTGTATGTATGTATATATGTATAGCTAATCACTATAAAGACGTTGGAGGAGTATCAGGTTGGAGAAAAAGATCGTGAGTTTTGTTTTGGCACTTTGAAGCTAAAGTGCTTTTGAAACTTCCAAGTGGAGAAGTCACTTAGCAGTGGGTCTAGAGCTCAGAGAAGAAATCTGGACTGGAGATATAAACATGACTCATTAGCACATAGATCATAAATTAAACTCTGGGTCAGGATCTCCTAGGGAGAGGATGTAGAGTAAAAAAATAAGGAGCCATGGGGGTGAGCCTTGAAAAACATGGACATTCACTAAGCCGTTTGATATGTGTATCTCCTAGCACCATTAGCATATTTTTCATGAAATATTTTAAATGTTCAAAATAATATAGAATAATATAACAACCCCCCCATGTACCTACCACACAGCTTTTTTGTATATTAATATTCACCATATTGCTTCATATATTCAAGAAATACATTACAGGTGACACCTTTTGTAAGACCTCTCCCTAGAGGCAAACACTATCTTGAATTTGTTGTTTATTATTTTTATGTATATTTTTATCCTTGAGATATGTATGTATCTCCATCTATTCATGCAACCATAAAAACATATAGTATTGTTTTGCATGTTGTCAAATTTTATAAATGGTATTCGTTATGGATCGAAGATTTTTGTCCCTTCCACCTCCCACCCGAAATTTATGCTGAAGCTCTAACCCATAATGTGATGGTAGTAGAAGGTGGGGCCTTTGGGAAGGTATTTATGTTTAGATGAGATCATGAGGGTGGAGCCCCTATGGTGGAATTAGTATCCTTTCAGGAAGACTAAGAGAGATCAGAGTTCTCTCTCAGTGCACATGCAAAGAACAGGTCATGCACACAGCAAGATGACAGCCAATTGCAAGCCAGGAAGAGGACAGTCACCAAGAACTGAATCTGCCAGCACCTTGATCTTGGGCTTCCCAGCCTCCAGAACTGTGAGAAATAAATGTCTGTTGTCTAAGCCTCTCACTCTTTGGTATTATGTATAGTCAGCCTGATCTGTCTGAGACACCAGGAAGTGTCTGGAACAAATGTTTGTTCCAAACAAGTGTTTGGAACAAATACCAAAAAATGTGGAAACAGCTTTGAAACTGGGTAATGGATAGAGGCTGGAAGAGTTTGCAGGTGCATGCTAGGAAAAGCAGAGGCTGCTGTGAAGGGACTGCAAAAGGCGATTCTGGTAAGAGCTCAGAAAGAAAGGAGAGCTGGAGACATCTTCTTAGAAAATACATAAATAACCATGAACAGAATGTTGGTAGAAAAGTCGATGATAAAGTCTGACTTCAGTGAAGTCTCAGATGGAAACCAGGAATATGTTATTGGACAACAGAGAAAAGGTGATACTTGTTATAAAGTGGCAAAGAATTTGTCTGAATTGTGTCAGTATTCTAGTGTTTTGTGGATGGAGAACTTGAAAGTGATGCAATTGGAAATTTAGCTGAGGAGATTTCTAAGAAAAGTGTTGAAGGAGCGGGTTGATTCCCCCTGACTGCTGGGGGAGGAGCAAAATGTATTGAAGAAGAAATTGTTAAGCAAAAAGGAACCAGGACTTAAATATTTGGAAGATTCTCAACTTGTCCATATTGCAAAAAATGAGAAAGTGTGTTTGGAATAGAACACCAAGGATGTAGCTGAGTGACCCTTTGGTAAGGAGATTAGTGTGGGTGTAAAACATGGGCCTAATCAGTCATTTCAACAGCAACTCCAGGAATAGAAAATCAATTATAACAGCAAAGACACTGCCAGTTTGAACTAAAAGGGGCAGAGAAAGCAGGATGAGTATAATGAAGGCTATCAAACTTCTTAGATCCTATAGGACCAAACCATAGAGCTCTTTGGCTGTGAACATGCACTGCTCTTCATGACAAGGGAAAAATGACCCCAAAGGCAATTCAGAGATCATCAGAGCTCCCTCCTCAGTTTCAAAGGGGAAGCCATCACCAAGGTTACAGCAGGCCAGTCAGGGGCCACTCAGCAGAGCCTCCAGGGAGCACAGTCCCCAACAGCCAGAGCCATGGGGAGCCATGGGTGCAGTTTACCTCCCACCACAGTGGGTCCTGAAAGCAGAACTGCTGCCCCAGTAAGTCCGAAAGGCAGAGCATCAAACCAAAGAGGATTGTTCTTGAGCCTTAAGATCTTATGGTATTTACCTTGCTAGGTTTTGGACTTACTTGGGACACATCACCACTTCTTTCTCCCTCTTGGAATGGGAATGTCTATCGTATGCCTGTCCCATCATTGCATTTCGGAAGCACATTACTTGTCTGGTTTCACAGGTTCACAGCTGGAGCGGAAATTTGCCGTGGGGGTGGATCGTCCCTCCAGTCTCACCCATACCTGATTTAGATGATATTTAGATGAGACTTTAGACTTTAGTGTAGATGCTGGAACTAGTTAAGACTTGGAATGACTGTATTCTGCATGCAAGAAGGACATGTATTTCAGGGGTCCAGGGTGGAATGTTATGGACTGAATATGTCCCCTCAAAATTCATATGTTGAAGCCCTTAATTCATGATGTGATAGTATTTGGAGGTGAGACCTTTGGGAGGCATTAAGACAGACAGTATTATATTTTACTTCTGCAAATTGTTTTTATCAATCAGTATTTTATCTCTGAGGTGTAACCACGTTTGATACCTGTAACAGCAGTTATTATTTGCCATGTAGTATTTCATATGAGGAGCATATGAACTTTGAAGAAAGAGTAGGAAGTAATAGTCTGAAAGTAGAACTGAGAAGCAAGGAGGATGGTGACCCACTCCCAACCCTGAGAGGATAAGCAGTGATCATTGAGAGTGTTCTGGGGAACGATGTCTTCAGAAGAAAGCTAAATTTCATCTGGGGACAAAAGCTAGAAGAAGCCTTTAGGACAAAAATTGAGGGTTAGGAGGGAGATTCCCCCCCCTTCCCTCCCTCCCTTCCTCCCTCCCTCCCTCCCTCCCTTCCTTCCTTCCTTCCTTCCTTTTTAAACCATAGAATGGGAATTCTGGAATGAAAAATAGATTGATGGAACAATTGTAGAGTGAGGTAAATAAACTCTATAGGTTTAGGTCAGAGAAAAGGGGAATACAGTAGTACGTGGATGAGAGTGAAGGAATGACTAGGTGGCAGGAGGTCTTACCTTTGGAGGGTGAACAAGGTTTAAGTGGCCGTAAGGATTTTAAAGAATTGGCATCAGGTGTCATCTGGTAGACAGAGAGGAACGGGAAACTTCTCTGAAAATACTGTATTCAGTAATGCCTGGAGTGATGGCACCATGTGGGTATCCCAGCCAGGTGAGCAAGCAGGCCATGGTATTAGTTAATGCCCAGTATTCCAACCAACTGTTACAAATCAACCACAGGCCTTGGTGGATAAGAAATTTCAGGCTTCCTCAGAGTACCTTTGGACCCTGGCATCTACTCATTAGTCAATGACTCTACCAAGCGCACGGCTGCTCAAACCAGAACCTGGCGGTCACCTGCATTCTACCTTCTGCATTTCTCTCCATTCTAGCCTCACGTTCCCCCTGGATATGCTGCCATCCAGTCTAGTACGCTCTCTCCTCCAGTCTGGTCCCCCAGAGTTGTTTCCTTTTTCACCCTCCAAAATTTTTTTAAAAAGTTATTTTTTTCTTATGAAAAAGCCATATATGCTCACTGTAACATTAGTTCAGATAACATAGAAGGCATAATAAAGCATGTAAAATTATCTCAAATCCCACAGCCTAGAGATTACTACTATTAACATTTTGCTATGTCTTCACAGACTTTCTCTACATAGATACTTTTTTTTTTTTTAGTTTGGTGAGACCATATAATATGTGTTCTCTTAAAATATATTATTTTCTAACAATATATCATGGAACTCTTTCTATCAATAAATTCCTATCTAAATCATTTTTTAGTGCAGACTTAGTATTCTGTTTTATGGATTTACATGATTTATTATCCAATTCTATATTGTTGGATAGGGTTTCCATTTATTTGTTACTATGTATAACAATATAAGGAACACCCTTGCATGAATGGCTTTCATAAAACAAAAATCAGATCATGTCATAATTTTGTGCTCGAAATTCTTCTGTGGCTCTCCAGCCTGTGACCTTCAGGATTAAATCTAAATGCTTAGCATGACAAAAGAGGTCATTTATAATCTGGTTTAGGCCTGCTTCCCCTCCATCCTGATTTCTCAATACAGCCCTGCCTGGGTGTCCCAAAATGCCTCCATTACAGTGTGTTATCAATGTATATTGACTTGTTCATCTTCCCAGCTGTTCCATAAACTCCTTGAGGCACTGTGTGCTTTATCTTCCGAGAAGAGTTAATGTAGGCACTCAATACTTGTCTGTTTGCCTGAAAGGCTAAATGACTAGCACACATGCTTGTGTATTTCCTTTCTTATTTCTCATTCCTCTTCACGATAAGTATTTTCATGAGTATACTCTTTTCTTGGTCACAGTTTGTATTTTCTATTGATCTTGAATTCATTCATTCGTCCGTTCATTCCATCTCACAAAAGCTGATTGAGCGCCTGCTATATGCCAGTTACCCTTATAGGTGCTGGGAAGTAGTGAACAAAACCTCCTGGACTTTACATTCTAATGAGGAGATAGACAATACATAAGGTAAATATGCTGTGTTAGAGAGTGGTAAGTGCCAATAAGAAAAAATAAAGTGGGGAAGGGGTTTTTGAAGTGTGTATATATTGTGGAGGGTGGGGATGGGTGTTGATATCTTAGTTAGGTGGGAGGGAAAACCTGTCTTAAGAAGGGAGGGAGTTAGTCATGCTGTTTCTAGGGGCAGAGCATTCTATGCTGAGGAAAGATCAAGTGCAAAGGCCCTGAGGCAGAAACATACCAGACATGTTTGAGGAGGAGCAAGGAGGCCAGTGGTTCCGTGTCAGGAAGAACTAGAGGGAGAATAGATGAGGTCAGAGTGGGGATAGCAAACCAGATGGCCATGGCATTGTCCGAACTTTGGAATTTTCCCTGAATGAAAAGAGAAGCCATGGGGTGGGGAGAAGTGGGGTGCTCTCATATGATTTGTCTTAACAGAATCTTCCTGGCTACTGTGTTGAAAACAGGCTGAGGGTGAACAGTTAGGTGGCTACTGCAATAATTCAGACAAGGAATTATTGTTTGGACAGGATGGTGGCAGTGAGAGTGACAGTAAATAATTGAATTGTGTATTTCTCCTGAACATGGTTTGCTCATGGCCAAGATATGGGATGTGAGAGAAGGAGCAAAATTACGATAACACCAAGGTTTTCAATCTTTTAAAACATAAAAACAATAAAAATTCTATTTACCCAGCGAATACTTAATTTTGCCCCATTGGCCTAATTTCAGACTCACACTTAACTCAGCTATATTTAATTCAAATTGTCTCAGAGAGAGTTCTCTGTATGTGAACATTTTTGTGTTTGTTTACATGGTGTCACTATAAATTAGGGAGACTCGTTTGTGTATGTGTGTCATAGAGGAACCAGTCTCATTATTTAATAAGCATATAACATACAACACCCAAATTCAGTTTTAATATTGGTCATAAAATTCCTTGGACCATGGTGCTCCAGTAATAAAATTTCCCTGAATTTTGCAAGTGCATTTGCTTAGCACCTGGATCACTCTTCAGTAAATGAGTCCAGATGACTCTAACTGAGTTAATAAATAAAGCAAGCCTGCCTTTTACCCACAGATTTTCTAAGTGCCATGTTAATAGCTATAAATGGAAATAAAGTACTTACAATAAACCAATTGTTTTCCATTTTGATCAAATTATTCAAAACAGTCACATAGTATTATAAACCTTAAAATATAGAGTAATATCAATAGATTTGCACTAGCATAAATTTTTAAATGATTTGAATATGTTATATTTAAGGATTAATGACAAAAATTATCTTAATACAGGGAGTGTCACCTTTTTTTTAATGAAAATGTAAAAAAGTCTCTTAAAACAGCAGACTGGTCTCTTTGAGACTGCTAGACACACTGGAATTTGATCCTTTCTGCTCTCATTTATGAACAGAGAATTCATCTCCGGGAGGCTGATGATGAAAAAATCCATATTTATTTGGAGCAGTGCCTGTTCCTTTCCACGAGATACTTTTATAGTGATACGTGGAAGAGCCAAAGATGCACCCATTTTCTAGGTGATAGAATGCCTACCTTGTATTTTTCCAGGGTATTCTCCAATTTTGACTTTCAACCTTGAGAAGTCATTTAGGTAGGACCGTGACTACCAACTATACAAGTTAAGCGACCCTTTTATAAAATTCAGCAGTGAATTGCTTATAAAATGTACACTAAAAAATTAAGATGCCAGTTACTGAATTGAAATGTCCAAGGTGCCCAGCAAAGCCCAGTGCCCTGAGATGGCAGAAATCTCAGGCATGTCTAACAAATGCCAGAGCTTTGAGATAAACAATAATGTGCTGCCATTTACCTCTCTGAAATCTTTTTATGAACAGGTAAAACTAGAAAATGAAAATGAGTTACATGTGGAAAAATGATATTGACATCTAAAACTGGTGGTTAAGAGCATGATCTGGCATCTCTAGTGACCTTGGGTAAGGTCTGAGTGCTTTGGCTAAGTTTCTTAATCTCTCTTTTACTTTCTTTGCAAAGTGTATCAAATGGGGATAATAATTGTTGCTACCTGATAAAGTTGCTGTGAGGATTAAATGAACAGTTTAATGTAAAACTCTTAGGACAGTTCCTAGCTTATTATAAACTCTTAAAAAATGTTGGCTGTTACTATTATCTAAGCATATAATGGAATTCTTGTGTTTACATATATTGGTAAATTGCATATTAAGAGACTACATTAAAACGAGGAAAGAAAATAATTCCAGGGGAATCTTTACCCTGGCTATTCTTGTGTACTGTTTTATTTTCATCTCTGGAGGCTTGTTTTCATCAGTGAATGAGTAAAATTCCTGTCAACAGCCAGGTGGGGAGGATTTCTAAACTGCATGTAAGATTTTTAGTGTTTGAGCCATAAGATCTTGTATCAATATTAATAACAATCAAAAGGGAAGAAGTTGGCCGATGTTGAAATCATTTTTAGTTGGTTCTGAAAAATGAGGTAAACATGATGCAGTATCAGATGATGCCAAGAGGAGCATTCACGATCACCATGAAAACTGGGCCACACTGTCTGCTTTCCCAGTCCCACCATCCTTCAAACTGAATTTATTTGGCATCCCACAAAAATTGATTGTCTTACTTTGCTATCATGCTCTGCTATCTACCATTATCACTGAGGGTTTCTGGATTTTGTAGGCACAGATATATAATCTGAAATCAAGAGCTCACACTGGAAAAGGGCAGAATTTGCATGGGGGCAGGGGGTCCGTGGCACATGGCATATTGATGTGGCAGTTTGAATCTGAGAGTAAAGAGGAAAAAGCTAGGGTGAGTGAATATAGTAACCTCACGGTTGACATGTGGGTATACAAATATAGCATACTACTTGATATCCATGTTTCCCATATGTATTCTGAATCTTTTGTTAAAAGCAGGAATTATTAAATCATGTGAAAACTTATCATTCTGTAACGTTTGTAGTATTTCCGTTGATATTTTAAAATAATTGCATAGAAATGCAAAATCCAAAATATATGAATCTTCTATTACATCAACAAATGTGTCTGCAATGGCACGTGTCACTAATGCCAGCAATATTCCAACAGAGGACAGTGTTCAGTCATTGTTTCTAAAGCGTGAAACAGAATCTAGAGCTTTTTAATTGAGGATTTCTGCTTAAGAATGTAATTCCAACTTACAAATGTGTGTTTTCGAAAAACATGTTATTTAGGATTGTCTCCTCCATGGAGGGGTGGGGGAAATATGAGTTTACTGGATACTGAGTTTCAGTTTGGGAAGTTCTGGAGGTGGACAGTACTGATGGTTGTATAACAGTGTGAATGTACGCAATGCCACTGAACTATACATTTAAAGATGGCTAAAATGGTAACTTTTATGTATTTTTACCACAATTAAAAGTTTTTAAAATTGTCTTTTCCAAAACGAAAGGGCTTTCCAGCATATTTATAACTTTACTTGATGACATTATTTTCCTTAAAGTAACTCTAATAAAACAAATACGAATATGCAAGTAAAAATACATTAACAAAACATCAATTTCAATATGGTAAAACATTTAAATAAACTGGTTTTGAGGTGGAGAAGGAAAATATTAAAGCATTAGCTGGCAGAGATCATAAGGATGATCTCTTGATTTTATTCTTATCTTGATGACCTTGTAGTTTAGTGGAATGGTTTCTAGCTTCACTGAAAAGTTTAGAGATGACTTTTTATTGACTTCAGTCAAAGAAAGAGACGATTATTCAATAAAGACCATAAACATTAAACTTCTGGTATTTGGAAGTTGTATTAGATTGAATTTCAGGTATTATGTGCAGAATAAAGTGCTTTTATTATGATCACTCCTCTTTTCAACTCTCTATATTTCCAGTTTAATGGCATAATAATGGTATGACTGGGATTTACCAGCCAGAGTTATAAATATGTAACATTCATTTCTAGGTAATATATTTACACTATTATTTTATGAAGAAGTAGTTGCCCTTGATCTAAAAATGGATATTTGACTTGAATAAATGATTCTGGAATTTATGTGTTACTCTAAGTTATCCTATCCTCCCAGATGGTGAATTGCTTTTGTGAGATGCCAAAGTTAGATACATAATAATTACCTTCCAGAATCTTCAATATATACGATGGTTATTTTAAAACCCAGCTTAAAACCTTTGTGACATAAATACTTTAATTTTTACCATACCTATTGCCTTAGCTGCGATTCATTAAAAAATAGCTGTGTATCCTGATAACTATGTTTCCTTATTGAAATATTGACAGAAAACTCTCTTCATATATATAAATAGTTATCTAGTTAGCAAGTTCTTTTTAATGACTCCATTTCTTACAGAATTCAGCTGTACAATTCATACACTTACAAATATTGTTTCAATTTACTGAAAAAGGAAAAGAGCGCATAGATTCTTGTGATTAGCATCACCTTAAGACCATAGCACTGGTAGGGATCTTACATTGTAATCTCCAGTTGGACTGTAGAGAAGCCAATAGCTTAACTCACAACCATTGTTAGATGGACATATGTAGTGAGGTGAGCATGACTTTCACCCCACAAAATTAGTTGTGCAAAAAAATGGCATACACATTTATTTTTGTAAGCAAAATTAAATCTCATTCCAAGATGGTAGCACGTTTAACCTCAGTTAATTGGGCACTCCCCTACCCCGAGGGTCATTTGACGGTACCAAGTTCTTACACTGACTGGAACAGTGGGGGATGGGAATGCTTCTTTGGTCTTTGGTTCCCACTGGTCCTTGCTGTGGCCTTCTTGTCTGTGTCTGTGCTAAGCTTGACTGTTTTTCTTTTTTTTTTTAATTTTTATTTTATATTGGAGTATAGTTGATTAACAATGTTGTGTTAGTTTCAGGTGTACAGCAAAGTGATTCAGTTATACATATACATGTATCTATTCTTTTTCAAATTCTTTCCCATTTAGGTTATTACAGAGTATTGATCAGAGTTCCCTGTGCTATACTGTAGGTCCTTGTTGGTTATCTATTTTAAATATAGCAGTGTGTACGTGTGAATCCCAAACTCCCTGTCTATCCCTCCCTCCATCCCTCCACCCCCCCCCCACCGCCGGTAACCATAAGTTCATTCTCTAAGTCTGTGAGTCTGTTTCTGTTTTGTAAATAAGTTCATTTGTATCATTTTTTTTTTTAGATTGTGCATATAAGTGATATCATATGATATTTGTCTTTCTCTGTCTGATTTACTTCACTTAGTATGATAATCTCCAGGTCCGTCCATGTTGCTGTAAATGGTATTATTTCATTCTTTTCAGTGGCTGAGTAATATTCCATTGTATATATGTACCACATCTTCTTTATCCATTCATCTGTTGATGGACATTTAGGTTACTTCTATGTGTTGGCTATTGTAAATAGTGCTGCAGTGAAAATTGGGGAGCACGTATCCTTTCAAACCATGTTTTGCTCCAGACATATGTCCAGGAGTGGAATTGCTAGATCATACGGTAGCTTTATTCTTAGTTTTTTAAGGAACCTCCATACTGTTCTCCGTAGTGGCTGTACCAGTTTACATTCCCACCAAGACTGTAGCACGGTTCCCTTTTCTCCACACCCTCTCCAGCATTTATTTGTAGACTTTTTGATGATAGCCATTCTGACTGGTGTGAGGTGATATCTCATTGTAGTTCTGATTTACATTTCTCTAATAATTAGTAACGTTGAGCATCTTTTCATGTGCCTCTTGGCCATCTGTATGTAGATCAATGGAACTGGATGTTGTTCTTTGACTATTGCTGTCCACATTTCCTTCTTTGCAGGGCTGGGTTAGGACCTGTAGATTGTCCCAGCACTGAGAAAATTATAATTCCTAATAAAAGTCATACTACACTTTCAAAGCCCAGTACGTGGATGTTGAGTTCGATTGGATTTCGGGAATTATATGCACAATTTGTATACTGAGATGAAAGCAGCTTCTTTCTATAGTTTTTTAATGCAAAGTTCTTGAAAGGTTCATTGTAGGTGAACTTATTTGGAGGGAGGGCCCTGGCTTTGTGGGTGCCCTAAACACATGCTTAATGTTAGATGGTACAGTGCTACCAATTCAGGCTTACTGAAAAGTAGTTCAGAGACAACTGTGCATAAGAATATCCCTAAATGAGTCAGTTTTTTCCTTCCTATCTGAAAATTCTTCTTAACCATTTTATTAGGACATATTTTTTGACTTGTGTTTTCAAAAAGTGTCAGTGTAAGTGTAAAACTGATCAAACTTTTTCACCAGTCCTTTCCTGGGAAGTGAGTTGGTTAGATGCTCTGGTGAGATTAGAGGTAGGTGACCAAATTCAAAATCATGAAGATTTACTCTTATGTTTTCTTTGAGTAGTTTCTTTTTAAGTTTTGCCCATGTATCTATTAATCATAGTTCCTTGAGCTCTCCAAATATCCCTAGTTGGATGATAAATTGTATGGTCACCCAAGTTAGAGGTGCAGTCAATGAGATAGAGTAAAGCTCCCTGACCTATAAGGATTTCCTAACTCTGGTTGTGATCTCAGTAGCATCATTCTCTAACACAGTTAACCAACCCAAATTATCCACATACAAAAGCAAGAATCATATGGCCCTAAGGAAATAGAGCAAAAGCAGTTTTTTTAAAAAAAGATAGAATGAGTCAAACGGTAAGAAGATAAACCAAAGCTCACAAATTTCTTCTTTCAGAAGTCTACAACTGCTGTACTTTAAAAACCCAGAAGTCCAATTTCTTTTCCATTCCTAACATAGTTTATTCAATTCC
>NW_006776904.1:1536655-1612839 GCF_000442215.2 Lipotes vexillifer | reverse complement strand
TCCTGCTGTGGAAACAGTGTGGCTATATGCCATCATGCTCAGTAGGGTGTGTCTTAACTTTAAAGTATCAATTCGTGGACAATTTCGTATTTTCTCTTAAAGAATTTAAATACAATATTTTACAAGTGAATTTCATAACTTACTGGAATTGGTGACTAGTATTTGCACAGCCACTTCAGTGATATAAATCCAGGGTTTTAAAAAAAAATGTGTTACTGCAGCTAAGCTGAGGGCTATTCCACTTTCTCTATGGCCCAGCAATGGCCTTGTCATCTCTTTACCCATTCTAACGATACCACTTTAATTATCCTGATAGTAATGAACTTTAGACTTGATAAGAGATCTGCATGGCTATGAGTTGGTTATCAGGTCAGCTTAGCTATGAGTTCACAATGGTTCATAGTAAACTCTTGTGTAGAATTTAATTATAATAATGCTGAATTTGGACCTTAAGAAATATTTTCTTGTTCATCTCTCTGAACAATTGGATATTCCTTTGAGTTTCAACCCTTGAGTGTAGTACTAAAACAGATAAACTTCTATATTTGAATGTAAACAAGTCTATTAATCATTGTTTTGATATTTTTAGCCTTCAAATATCTTTGGGCCACTGATACTCCTTTTTTGATATTGCTCTTATAAGAAAAAATGTAATATATTTTAACTTTCAACTCCACAAACTTGAGTTATTTGAGGATTCAGCATATAGAAGGATTCTTTTTCTGCCTTTTGGTATCTTATTACCCAAAGACTAATATTACAGTCAGACAAACACCCGGTTTTTCTACATTTGTTTTGGCTTTGTCCCTTGAAGCTGAAAAAGGTATAACAACCAAATGCCTGTTTACCAAGACAGGCAGTTATTGTTGGTTCTGTCAATCTTTTTGTACCTTGTGATTATTTCAGAAAAAGTATTTGGAGTAGTGTTACATGTTTATCAGTCCCAAGAATAGCTCTGTGGAGCACAACACAAATGTAAAAAAAAAAAATGCCAGTGGAACTCTGGATTGTTTTTATTAGTTATAGCTCTGAGGACTTTGAAGTTGTAAAGTGCTTTTAAATTATTCGTTAAGCATCTCTGTATCAGAAATAATTCATTATTGCATTACTCTCTCCATTTTCAAAATGAGTCCATTTATTTGGTCATTTCAGACAGCCAGTAAAGGATGGAAGTTCATAATTCATTTGCTCCTATTGCTCGTGTATTTAGGGAACAGTGTTATAGTTATCAAGACATGGAGGGGGTGTTTCTCCCCTGAACCCTGCAGTCATTCAGCGTCCTACCTGATGCTAAAGAGTGACTTGCAAAAGGTGTGTGGGGGTGGGCGGGATGAGAATCACTGCAGAGGTGAGCCTCCCCTCTTTATGGCAGTTTGTGTCATCCTGTGGGTGTACCTTGGCAGAAACAAGGTTAGGAACCATTGCTCTTGGATTAGTCTAATAAATATAGATCAAATTATCCTCTTCATATCTCCTGGGAAAATACGGAAAAATAGCACCTGACTAGAAGTGTTCTAATCCAGTGCTTCTCGAACTTAAAAAGGCAAATTCTGGTTCAATACTCTCAGGCAGAGTCCAAGAGTGTATTTACTAACAAGTTCACAGGAAATGGGATGCTGCTGGTGCAGGGACAACACTGAGTGGCCAGGGCCTCTGTGGTCCAGGCTTGCAGTGGGCCCCTCAGGGGACTGGAGTTGGAAGGTGAAAGAACAGGGCCTGTCATGGGAGAAGGCAAGCAGTTGCTCCTGTGGACAGAAGGCGCAGGGAGGAAGCTGCGGCGAGCACCCAGGGACAGATACTGAATATGCAGCACTGATACAGCAGCAACCCTGGGACAGGCGCTGAAGATGCAACATTGATACAGCAGCAACCCTGGGACAGGCGCTGAAGATGCAACATTGATACAGCAGCATCCCTGGGACAGGCACTGAAGATGCAACATTGATACAGTAGCATCCCTGGAAAACTCTTCAGAGATGAAAGCAGACTTATTTTAATTGAGAGAAGGTCTCTCAGAAGGTTGCTAATGCTTGCCCAGGTGGACAAGAAAGATTATTTACACAGTGGCATGAAAGACAACTTCAGCAAAACTTTTTGGATGGGATGCAGGAGAGAAATTGGTTTATCAAAATGCAGTAATGCCTGTGAAAATACTTTGTGAAATGTACAATGCTACTCAAATATAGGACATTTGGCATTGATACTTAGTTAAGTCAACCAACATGGAGCTGGGGGTCCGATAAAGATTATTACCAAGGGGTAGTGAGTAAAGAAGAGATTGTCACGGTCATGTCAGAGAATGGACAGCCAGTTTTAAAGTTGATGAACGGAGGAAAGGGAGTAGATGTATGCGATGACAAGATCGTTTGCTTAGGGAAGAATTGACATCTGGGAGTTGAAAGGGACCTTAAATGTCCCTTGGACCAGCTTCCTCATTTAATATAGGAGCAAACCTACGTCCAAAAACAGAGGTGCACAAAAGTCACTCAGCAAGCAGAGCAGTGACCCCTTTGGGGCTGCAAGACTTAGCCTATAAAAAGACAGGATGCCCAGTTAAATTTGAATTTCAGATCAACAAACATAATTTTTAGTATAAATATGTCCAAGGAGCACAATATTTATGACATACTTATAATAAAAAAATTTGTTGTTGGTCTGATATTCAAATTTAATTGGACATCCTATATTTTATCTGGAAACACTAGATTCGTTGAAAATTCAGTACTTTTTGGTAAACAGAGATATAGGAAGGATGAGGAAAATATACTAGCCTTGTATTTAGAACATAAGCTCCATCAGGGTGTGAGTTTCTGTATGTTTTATTTCCTGGAGATTCTCCAGAATCTAGGTCAGTTGAATGAGTGAATAAAGGTACGGGAATGTTCAAGATATTGTGGCTTGTAGGATGCTTAACATACAAAAGAACAGAACTCAGATTAAGATATTCTCTGTGGCTGATATTTCACTTTTTCAGCAGAGTAGATCTTGGGCAAACTTCTCAAGAATGTTCACTATGGCAAATATGGCACAAAAGAAAGATAAGATTGTGAAAATGAATTTTTGAGTCATATTAGGGTTTGAAAGTTATTTATCACTAGTTTATTAGAATTTTCAAGAGTAATTCTGAGGACTTGGATTAATAACTTAAAGTACAGCACGTAGCACAAACTGATCTAATTTGGAAAATATTTCTGAAAAAATAAATACTTCAGAGCTCATTTTTCACCAAAGGGAAATGTGACAGAGGTACTGATTGCTGGATCCTGGCCACAGTGTCTCTGCCATCAAGGTGGATGCAGGTTGAGCTGAGCAGAGTATCTTCATCTAGATCTAAATCAGGGCTGAGAGAACTGATTGGGTTCACCCAGATATAAGCATTTTTGAAAACAACCACAATCTTGTTAGATTTCTTAAATTGAGACTTGTGGTAGAAAAGGAATTGATGAAAGTATAAGAAAACAAGTACAACAGTCATTGGTTAAGAATTTACTGTGAGTGAGCATGCATCCAGCAGGATTCATTCCATCTCATAAGAATCCTGTGAAGAAGGTATTATTACCTCCATTTTTCAGATGAGAACATTGAGGCAGAGAAAAATGAAGTATTTAACTTAACACACAGAAAATGGTGAAAAGGGGTTTGAACCTAAGTCTCTCTCTATGGTGCAATAATGTATATCAACTCATTATAAGAATAACAGAATTCTGCAAAATATAATATTGCCTTATTTTACATAAAAATCATCATTGAAAATAATTACAAATAGATCCTATTATCATGACTGTAGCTTTATTAATGTGAAGTTAATTTTGCAGTTATTATCTTACCTGGGTCTGTCAGGTAGTGTCTGGGCAGGGAGCAGGTGGTACTCTTGTCAGGAAATTGAGGAGAGTTTAATGAAGGGAATATTTTCAAACGTACGGACAGGGTTAAGAGAACAAATGGGAGTCTGTGATGGGCCAGGAACTAGCAACAGCTGGGATCAGTTATTGTCCCTGGACCCTGAGGCAGCATTGAAGGCAGCAGTTACCAGAAGTAGCTACAGGAAGGGGACAACTGACAGGTAAGGAGCTGCTGTCTTCCAGGAAGGATAAAGCCAATTTGTTGCCACTAGAGAGGAGCAAAACCAAACACAGTCTAAGGTAAAAACAGACAAAGCAGCAACCCCCTGCCCTCCCTCTCTTCTCGCAGTCCAGTCTCTTGCTGGTGGCCAGCGTTAACTAAACACCAGAAGCCTGAGGACAAGAGGGCCACTGATCTAGTCTACAGTCTCCCAGGACACAGAGCAGGGTGGAGAACGGAGCATGTTGGCTCTGGAAGGGCAGATGGAAAATATCCATTGCACGGCACTTTACTGCCGTGGTTGCATAGCTCAATAAGCTTACTTCCCCTTCTCCTGCACTCTGGTTTTCCGTATCCCTTCCTTTTCTCTCCCAGTTCTCTCTCCTGCAGTCGCCCCCTCCGTGCACTGCTCTGCACTGGGGCCACTAATGCTACTTCTTGCACTTAGGTCACGTTATCCTGGCGCTATAGGCCCAGTGTCTGTGGAGCACCTGTTTCTTCCCAGCACCGTCTCCAGGTGCACTGAGGGACACATATTCTGAGGCACATCTCACTAACAGCCCCCTCCCTGGTCACCTGATCCCTTGGTTTTCTGATTTTACTTGTGAGGCCTTTCTTCCTTGTCAACCATTGGCAAACGAGTTACCTGCCTCTGGTTGCTCCAGGATGTTAAGAGTTCTAAAGGTATTTCCCTCAAATGACCACCCTCCTAGGAAATCAAGTAGCCCCTGTCTCCACGCAACGTCTGATTTCCTCTCGCATTTCTACCCTTAGGAGCAGTGGAAATTTCTCAGTCCCTAGTTATTACCCAGTAGAAGCCACAACTCACCAGGCACAGCCTCAGAGCACTGGCACTCAAAGGACATAGTCCAACAATGGGAGAGTTTTCTTTTTCTTTCTTTTTAATTAAGGCTTTTACTTCCTTTCCTTGAATATTCCGAAGAGGATACATAAAACAAAACAGTATTTCAGGAAATTCTTTTCCCCCTTCACCTCCTTCCCCACCATCCCTCAGCTCGTCGAGTATCTTTTTCCTAAATCTTCCCCAAGCCCCTCCACCAACTCTAACCCATGTATCTTCCCTCTTTCTTTCATTTCTAGACCACAAAAGTCCCAGAGAACTTGCCTGGCAACAGAACCCTGCTCTGAGGCAGAGAAGGGAAAGGAACTGAGCTGGTAGAGGCAGAGCCCTTGTTAGAAGACAGAGGATGAGAGAGGCATCAGGCATTCGTGCCTGAATAATTTCTCCCCCACAGCGCTAGGATCATGATGGAGTGAGAATAGCAGCACCGAAGATGTGTCAAAAGGCTTTTAAACTTTTAACAACTTGATACTTACGGCATATGGATTACAGTCTCACAACCAAAGTCACCTTCCATGTGTAATTTTTGCAATGGCTGCCATCCATGGAGTGCTTGTTCTGTACCAGGCGTTTTACCAAGGATTTTAACATATTTTATCTCTAATGTTCACACAAAATCTGTAAGGGAGTTGATACCAGCCCCATTTTACAAACGAAGAAGCTGAAATGCGGAGCCGTGATTTGAGCTAACAATGACTCTAAAGCATGTGATTTTTCATTAATAATAGCGCGAATATAGTAGCTTCCAGCAGTTGGACAAATGCTTTCGTCAGTCCTCGTGCTATCGTGCATGCAGCATTTTTAATCTTCACATACACCCAATGATGTACTAGTGTTAACACCACTCTATGGATGAGGACACTGAGGGTCAGAGAGACATAGGCACCTTATTGGCCACACAGCTAGTACCCATCAGTCATAACTTGAACCCAGGTTCATCGGACTTCAGGTGTGTTCTGTACATCACTGGTCTATATTCTCATGATGCCCGCTTTATAATATTATATACCAGGAACGTATACTATATTAATATAGTAGCTTCTTATTTAGAAAATTTCTGGATAATTAGGCGGAGAGAGGGGGTGGTATTTCTAAGAGGCAAGAAAGAATCCACTTGGCAAGACTTCCTGAGATAAGGCTTGAGAAGCAGTACAGGACAGTCAGCGAAGACTGGGATGGAGCAGTGCAGTCCATGCCAGTCATTTTGAAATAGAGAAATTCAGGGTTCATGAGGTGAATCAAGAGAACACAAATAGCGACTGATCCTATGAAACAGGAACCGAGCGACAAATGACAGTATTCACATGTCTTAAGTCAATGTTTACTAGTTAGCCCATTCCTTTAAAGGTAATCCAGTAATAGTCATCTTTCCCTGGGGGAGTCCCAGTAGTTTGGATTCTTTCCTTTGTGATTGGTTCCCATTTAGTACAGGACTCAACTCAAGCACTCATGGATATTCTTGATTGCTCTTAATTATGCCAAATTATATTGGAGTGGGAAGTGAGGGAAGTGTACTATATCTAGTTAAAAATATGACTGTGCTAGTTTTGTGTTTATTCATCTGAAATGAATAAAATATGGAGATGTTTTGATAAAACTATACAAATTTTGGCTTGACTGTCAATTGTCTCATGAGAATTGGCAACAACAACAAAAATAGTTGTGAAGTAATTTTCAGAAGCCCACAGATGAACTGTTCCGTAGACTTCAGGTAATTTTTTAAGCTGTATATTTTCAAACAAAATTTCAGTTTTGTTAGAAGAAAACCATTCAGTTTTGGGCAGATTAAGATCATTTTTAATGTTAAAATATAAATATTTTATTTGTCTGGTGACTTCTGACATGATTTCATGGAGTGGTTTTTTTCTTTCCCGATTTTAGGGGAGGGTAAGTTGAGGGTACTATGCTTTGGGGATCAAGGAACGTTGTCCTAAATCATACACTCAAAACATTGTCCTCTCTACCAGCCTATTGTTCACATACTTTACCTTCTACTTTTCCTACAGCCAAACTTTACAGGTGAAGAAGTTGAGACTCAGAGACACAAGTCTGTAAAAGGGCACTTAATAGGACCCAAATCTTGAGCCTTCCTTTCCCCAAGTCAGTTTCTAATGTAAATCCTGCTCTTTCCAGGGTAATGTTTCTTCAGTGTTATTTTTCTTGAATTTTTATCACATCTGAGGTGCTGTGCCAATACTCAATACAGAGGCCATGCAGTACCCCGGGAGCTCACAGAATGGGGCGATGTTTTTTTTTGAAAATTGACCCTAAGACCACACCTTACTGGTGCTGTGGCTTCTGGTGAAAAATTCAGATCCCTGGGGCCCAGTGGAGGCCTGTGGAATCTGAATCTCTGAGCCAGAGCCATTGAAGAGAATACCAACGTGAACAGAACTGATGGTAACACAATGAGATGAGGGAACAGTAGTGCTGAAAGGGAGGAGAAGGGAATGTCAGGAAGAGGCACTCTCTGCCCCCTTTCTGATTATTAGAAGGCAGCTAGGCACTGCGTCCTGTTGGCCTTTGATGACAAATAAAGTAGCGCGTACATACGACGATGCTGTGTGCAGTTCATCCTGGTTATCTACCTTTGGTTTGTAATCTACCAGATCTTTTTCTTGATACATATAGATTGCTATTCAAAAACGTGTGATGTTTAACCTCCAGAGGATGGATAAAGTTTAAGCTGTATAGGCTAATCCTAGCACTTTAAAACTGACTGATTTGTAGGAAGTAAAAGATTGTGCTGTCCATACAGTCAGGATGATTGCAGTTTCTTCTCTCGAATTATATAGTCCATGAATGGGTATTGATTTCCATTTCTCCTTTTGCAAGATTATATAACTAGTGCACTTTTAATAAGGAGGGCAATGATGCTGATACCAAGAAATTCAATGCAATGAACTTTTTATTATTAGAGATAAAAATTAATCCTCAATTCCTTTGGCCTTTTAATTGTTAACTGTGGAGTCAGTCAAATGTGGAAGCTGAAGCAGCACCAAGGGATAATGTAATCGCAACTCTTCAAACAATTGTATCTGTCTGGAGAATGAAGACTGATGATCTGGAAAATAGGTCTCATTGTTTCAGTAGTAGAATTATGGGCCTTGCCAGTGGCTATTAAGAGAGATTCTCTGGGAAACTCTTTTCCAAAAGGAAAAAAAAGAGATACTTGTTAGATGCAGAAAATTTAATTCAGCCACTTTTCATTAAGCAAGGCCCAAAACTCTTTAATTCCCAAGTTCATAGTTGACAAGAGGCCCCAGAGCAGTAATTATCCATTTTTCAAGTTTCCTGATAGAAAGCTCTTCAATTAGACATAGACAAGGAGGAAATTATGGTAAAAGGAAGGGTATTTTGTCCTTTCTAAAGAGCACTAGGAAAAAAGAAACTATATAACAATGTTAAGAGATAATTATATTAAATGTGTTAAGCACTTTGAATTGCCTTAAAAGATGTTAAATTACTTTCAGTATTACCATTTCACTTCCAGTGCTTAAATTTTTAATTCAGAAAATAAACTTGCATTCAGTATTCCTTTATGTTTTCTAAATTCTCAGGGAGGATAGGTTGCCTTGGGCATCCTTGGACATCCCTTGGAAAAATAGGTTATTCTGTGTTTTTTGTTCAAAGTGCCGGTCTATTTGTCATGCTGTTAGGAAGATTGATTAGTTGTCTCACTTGTCGATTCTTATGTTATTCGACAAGCATTGTTTGCATGGCCGTAATTTTTTTCTACCTTCCTCATTCATATATGAGGTAGATGTAGCTATAAATGATTGACTTAGTATGAGGCTATAGGAAGTCATGGATTAATATAAGTAAGAGGAAATGCCTCCCTCTTTGTTCAGCCACATAATGGTAGCACGTGAATATTTTATTTTACCCTTTTAAAGTGGAAGAAGCTTAGAAGGTGAGTCCAAGTGACCTCATACTCTCATTTGTTTATGACATAGTGTTTCTTGTGATTTTCTGCTAAGCAGAGAGTGAAGATGTAACTGTTTACCTCAACAGAGTAAATGGAAGCAGCTCTACAACCATGTTCCACCAACACACTGAACTCTGAGTATGTATCTGTCCAGGGCTTATTTCTAATCTAAGCACAAAGGTGATACTACAGAGTATACAATTAGAATGATTAGAAATGGTCACTGGCACTTTGCATAATTTTGATCTGCTAATGGAGACCCCTGCTAGCAGACGGTGAACGTGAATGGCTTGAAAACCAGATTATATGTGCTTATTATTATTATTATTAGTAGTAGTAGTAGTAGTAGAAGGTTGTAAGGTCCCTCATGAAATGTGGAAAACTTTTCTTTCTAAATTCTATAACCTTTCTTATTTTAAAATTAAAAATGGGAAATGTCATATGAGAATGGCACTAAAAGATGAAGATGTTGGGGAATCAGGGAAAATTGGAAACAGATAAAACACTTAGGCTCTAAACATGGTTTGTTCAGGGTGTTCAAGATAAAGTGGCCACATTAAAAAAAAGAAATGAACCTTAATATTCTTTAGTGGTAAAGTAATAAATGTGTGTATGTGGCTTTTTTGTAACCCATGTCAAAAACATAGAAATGAAAAGATAAGAAAAAGTAAGCTGGAACAACTGCCTCACCACGCTTCTCCTACCCTTCACAGGCAGCCACCATTAGCCACTGAAGCTTCCCGTCTTAATTCTATGTGTGGTTGTGTGGGACGTGTTTTTAAAACAAAACTGGGATGCTTTTGTACTTACTGTTTGGAAGGTACTTTTGGTCCCACTTAGTTTTTTGTCATTATTTGTTTTACATTTTAAGTCGTTAAAAGACATTCAGAAAGAGAGAATGAGAGAGAAGGCAGCTGAGATTCTGCATTCAGGTCTGCCTCTCCACCAGCCAGTTGCTCTCTACCCCTATAGGGATGACTTTCCTTCCTGATCAGGGGCCCGTAGACTCAAGTACATGAGCTCTGATCTCAGCTATGAACTTCAGAGACCCAAAGTATTGATTCAACCTCATGAGGCAATGGAGTTAATAATATGGAAAAACAAAAAGGTAATAGGATTGGGGACCTCTACCAAATGTTGTTATATTTTCTTCTTGCGTTGATGAGGAATAAAAACTCAGTGAAATCATCACAAACCTTAAGGGCTAAGAAGGAGATTATAGGCCTGTTCCATAATCCATCGAAATTCCAGTAGATAGGTTTGTTCAGACACAGAGTTAAACCACAGTGAGAAAGCAAAAAGGCTTCAGAATGTGCTAAATGAACAAGGCAACTATTGCTAGGATTTGGAATCAGAACATAGGGGATCGGAAGCAAAGGATAAAAGAGATCAGTTTCAAAAAAATAAAAGGATATTTTTTTTTGGAGTTACAACAAGAAAAGTAGGAAATAGAAAGAAACCAGGAGAAGGACACAAGATCCAACAGGTTAAATCAGGTTAGCACCATACATGGAAATAGAGGGGGAAAAATCATCAAATAAAGTGGAACAGACATTCAGAAATTCTGTTCTGAACCTGCTTAAACGGAGTGAAGTTACAAGAGAGGAGAGAGGTTAAGAAAGTGGAACTTATAATAACTAAAATCAGGTCCTGCTACTATAGAAAAAATATGTCAGAAATGTTTCTGCTGTCATTGAAGTATTAAAAGTTCCAGGAGTCTTACCATAATGTATTATTCCTTTCTTCGACCCTGTCACATGTGCAACTGTGTCCTGATAGCGTCGCAGGTGAAAGGTGACTGGTTGAGGTTGGGGTTTGAATATTACTGATTTGCCCTGCCAAATAGCACTTCACAACAATTCCTCATTTACAATGTTATTTTTAATGGCTCCAAAGTGTCCCATTTTATTAATATGCCATGGGTAATTTAATATTCTTTTATTATTTGACATTTATACTACAGTACATTTTTCACCATTATGAATTATGCTGCAGCAAATATCCTCGTAGGTAAATCTTTGTGTGTCATTAGTTGTTTTCTTTGAATAATTGCTGTAAATTGAGTTACAGGGCCTTAGGGAATGCCCATTTTAGGCTGTTGATACCACTTGCCAAACTTTCTTCCATAAAGTTTGTATCAATGTACACTACCAGAAAGAATGGAACAGCAACTGTTTCCCACATTCAAGGGTGAGACTCCTAACACATCGTCAGTTTTACAAACCTACCGATTGTGGTTTTTTCTAATAGTGTGTATGATGTCAATTTAGTCATATGAACTCTTTTTCCTGGAACCCATTTGTGATCAGCGGCATGCAATTTTAAAATACCTGCTGGAAGTTAGAGCAGTATCCTGTAGTGATCAAATAATATTTAAGCTATGTAGATCATACTCATTGTTCTATTAGCAAAATACTCTAATCTATTTCTCTAACCACCGTGTAAAATATTTCTCTCTTTGTCTTTCATTCTTCTAGTTGTATAACCACTGGATAGGAAACTAATAGTTCTTCCTTTCCTTTCGACTAGAAAAATCAAGTAGAGAACTTTAGAACATAAAGTCCCTGAACAGATCAGTAGTATTACACTAGTTTAGTTTTTTTTTTAATTAGTTAATTAATTAATTTTTGGCTGTGTTGGGTCTTTGTTGCTGCGCACGGGCTTTCTCTAGTTGCGGCGAGTAGGGGCTACTCTTTGTTGCGGTGTGCAGTCTTCTCGTCGCAGTGGCTTGTCTTTGTTAAGGAGCATGGGCTCTAGGCACGCGGGTTTCAGTAGTTGTGGCTCGCAGGCTCTAGAGCGAAGGCTCAGTAGTTGTGGCGCACGGGTTTAGTTGCTCCGTGACATGTGGGATCTTCTGGGACCAGGGCTCAAACCCATGTCCCCTGCATTGGCAGGTGGATTCTTAACCACTCTGCCACCAGGGAAGTCCCTATAGTTTAGTTTTAAAAGAGTATCCAAAACAGAATCCTACCTGTATTTGAAATTTCTATATTTAAGAAGGTATGACACATATTTCATATACATTAATTATGTGGAAAAAATATAAATAAGTGGGAAATGTTATCCTTCTGTTATTGACCTCAATAAATGCATTTATTTTTTAAAAACAAAGGGGTTTGGGAGAAAATAGCAATGGCAGTTTTGAAGACTTAAAATGAGTCTAGCGAGAATCAAATAAAAAATACTGTTATTTGAATCATAGATTATTTTAGTTATATATTATTTTAAATGACTACATGTACAGTAGAAAGAACAACAATCTAGTGATCAAGAACTCTCATACTGAACTCTGCCATTTTCTAGACATGTGAACTAGCAGAACAAAATTTAACCACTTCTGAGTCCTAGTTTATCCATCAATTAAAAAAGAAACCTTCGGGCTTCCCTGGTGGCACAGTAGTTGGGAGTCCGCCTGCCGATACAGGGGACACAGGTTCGTGCCCTGGTCCGGGAAGATCCCACATGCTGCGGAGTGGCTGGGCCCGTGAGCCACGGCCGCTGAGCCTGCGCGTCCGGAGCCTGTGCTCTGCAACGGGAGAGGCCACAGCAGTGAGAGGCCCACGTACTGCAAAAAAAAAAAAAAAAAAAAGAAAAGAAAGAAACCTTCACTGCTTGTTAGCTCTCACAGGGTTGTGATGATTGTTGAGATGGTGGATGTAAAAATGTGTGTACTGCTATATGCTGGTAACATTTCTTACTGCTTTTAATAATTATAGCACTGTATCTTCTCTCAGGACCTCAAGACCTTAGGTTTTAATATTTAACACTCTAAAGTAAAAAACAGAATAAGTGAAGGGAAACAAAGAAAGAAAATTGACAGAAGATGAATATTTCAAATAAAAGTATATTGAAGTATAACATAGCTCAGAAGAGTTCACAAAGTATTTACCTTAATGAATTATAACAGTTAATACACTTAAGTAACTACTACCCAGGTCAGGAAATAGAACATTATCAGCACCCAGCAGGCCTCCTTGTGCCCAGTCTTGAACCAATAACCACCACCCTCCTTCCCGAAGATAACTGCCATCTGACTTCTAATAATGTAATTCAGTGATGCCTGGATTTTAATTTTATAATTGGAATCATAAAATATGTATTTCTTTATATCAGGGTCCTTTTGAGTTGTATATGGTTGTAGTTGAGTCATCTTTGTTACTGAATAGTATTCCACATTCCAAATATACAAAATTTATCTATTGAGAAACATTTGAATTGTTTCCAGTTTGAAGCTATTACAAATAATACTACTATAAAGAAAAAAAAGTCTCTATTAGATAGATATATCTCCACACATATGTACACATGCATATGTACATACATACATATATTCATACACATACACATACCCTAGGAGTAGAATTACTTGATCAAAAGGTCTGCATATGTTCAGCAATACAAGGTTTCCTCAAAAGGTTTTCCAAATCGGAAAACTCGTAGTGTGTGAGAATGCTAGTTTTTCCACATCCTCACCAACATTTGGTACTGCTAGACTTTTATACATGTATACTGTGCTAGTCACCATGGTGTATATTAGATTCCGAGAACTTATTCATCTTATTACTGAAGGTTTGTATCCTTTGACCAATATCTCCCCATATTTCCCACTCCCCAGCCCCTGGTAATCACTATTCTATTCTCTGATTCTATGAGATTGACTTTTTTAGATTCTACCTATAAGTGAGATCATGTATTAGTATTTGCATTCTCTGTCTGGCTTTTTTCACTTGGCATAATGTCCTCCACGTTCTTCCATGTTGTCACAAATGGGAGGATTTCCTTCTTTTTGTTGATGAATAATAGTGTGTGTATATATATATGTATATATATATATACATATATATGTATATATATATGTGTGTGTATATATATATGTATGTATGTATACACCACATTTTCTTTATCCATCCATCCATTGATGGACACTTAAGTTGTTTCCATATCTTTGCTATTGTGAATAATGCTGAAATAAACATGGGAGTGCAAATGTCTCTTTGAGATACTGATTTTAGGGACTTCCCTTGTGGTCCAGTGGTTAAGGCTCCACACTTCCACTGCAGGGGGCATGGGTTCGATCCCTTGTCAGGGAACTAAGATCCTGCATCCCGCAGGCCGCACGGGACAGCCAAAAAAAAAAATACTGATTTTACTGATTTCATTCCCTTTGGTTATATACCCAGAAGTGGGATTGCTAAATCATATGATAAGTTTTATTTTTAATTTTTTGAGAAACCACTATACTGTTTTCCATAATGGTTGTACCCGTTTACGTTCCCACCAACAGTGTACAAGGGTTCCCGTTTCTCCACATCCTTACCAATACTTATCTCTTATCTTTTTGATAATAGCCATTCTAACAGGTGTTAGGTAATATCTCTTTGTGGTTTCGATTTGCATTGCCCTGATGATTAATGCTACTGAGCTTCTTTTCATGTACCTGTTGGCAATTTGTGTGTTTTCTTTGGAAAAATATCTATTCAGCTCCTTTGCCCATGTTTAAATCAGGTTATTTATTTCTTTGCTATTGAGTTGTATAAGTTCCTTATATATTTTGGATATTAACCTCTTATCAGTTATATTGTTTGCAAATATTTTCTCCCATTCTGTAGGTTACCTTTTCATTCTGTTGATTGTTTCCTTTGCTGTGTAGTAGCTTTTCATTTTGATATAGTCCCACTTATCATTTTTGCTTTTGTTGCCTATGCTTTTAATGTCATCCAGAAAATCATTGTCAAGACCAACATCAAGTAGCTTTTCCCCTATGTTTTCTTCTTGGAGTTTTATGGTTTCAAGTCTTATGTTTAAATCTTTAATTCATTTTGAATTGATTTTCGTATATGGTGTAAACATCCAATTTCATTCTTTTGCATGTGTGTATATTTAGTTTTCCCAATACCATTTATTAAAGAGACTATTCTTTCTCCATTGTGTATTCTTGATACCTCTGTCATAAATTATTTGACTATATATGTGTAGGTTTATTTCTGGGCTTTCTATTCTGTTCCATTGGTCTATGTGTCTCTTTTTATGCTAGTGCCATACTGTTTTGACTATAGATAAGTTTTTTTCAAGCTAAGGAACTTTCATCTATTTATAATTTACTAAGATTTTTTGTCAAGTACGGATGTTTTATTTTTTCAGATGCTTTTCAGCACTTACTGAGATGGTTGCATGATTTTTCTCCTTCTGTTTAAGTGGTAATAATTGGATTGATTTTGGAATGCTTAACCAACCTTGCATTCCTAAAGTAAACACAACTTCATTATCAAAAGTAAATGGAATAGATCTGAAATTATTCCAAAGTAAAAAGCTTATTTTTTAAAAAGGAAAAGAAATGAGAAAGAAAGTGGAGCCATTTCTTATCAGTCAGAGTTAAATGTAGTCAAAATTCACTTTAAAATCATAAGTTTTAACAACTTAGGACAAAATGGAGAGAAATCAGGAATCAGGTTTAGATTGACAGGGTGTCCAAAAGCATAAATAAGATATATACATAGTTAAAACTGGCAAGACTCAAAAGTTCAAAATCAGTTCATAAGCCATAATTAAGAAAGCTAGATGCATAAGGGAGTGTAGGAACTAATTTTGTTTCAAGCAAGTGCAAGAAGATAATTCTAATCTGGCAAATTGTGTAAGAAGATTAAGTTCCTTAATCTCTGACAGCACCTATGAGAAAGTCCGTTCTAACTTGAGCCTGGCTCCAGATGTAACTTTCAGTTGGCTTTTTGCTTTTCTTCAGACTCAAGAAACAGTTTCAGATGGTAATCATTATGAGCTTGTAGCAAAATTCTACGTCTTCTTCAATTTAATTTCTTATTAGCAGTTGTTGTTGTCATTATTGTTATTAGTGGTGGTGGTAGTAGTAGTAGCAGTATTTTAGCAAAGAAGAACAGCAGAATGGCGTGAAGATACTCTTATCCTCTAGGCTAATGGAGAGTTATTGTGTCAAGTTGAGCCACTTCCCACCGCCAAAGATTTCCACCCAGTTTTGCTTTCCAAAGTGCTTTTCAGAAATGATTAACCAGTAGGAACTTAAATTGATCCTATAATGTGCCATTAATGCCCACAGGTGTGAAAATGCAAAAGTTTTTATTAAATATATTTTGAGGAAAAAAGTTATTAATATGTTGCTTTTAATCATTTGATGGATTGTCCTTTCTCTCTCTCTCTTTTACTGCAGTATAGTTGATTTACAATATTGTGTTAGTTTAAGGTATACAACAAAGGTATTCAACCATATATATATATTTTTTTAGATTATTTTCTATTATAGGTTATTATAAGATATTGAATATAGTTCCCTATGCTATTCAGTAAATCCTTGTTGCTTATCTATTTTGTGTATTGTAGTTTGTATCTGTTAATCCCATAGTCCTATTTTATGCATCTTCACCTCTCTTTCCCCTTTGGTAACTGTAATTTTGTTTTCTGTGTCTGTGAGTCTGTTTCTATTTTGTATATAGATTCATTTGTGTTATTTTTTAGATTCCACATATAAGTGATATCATATAATATTTGTCTTTCTCTGTCTGACTTACTTCACTGAATATAATATTTTCTAGGTCCACCCTTTTGTTGCTGCAAGTGGCATTATTTCATTCTTTTTTATGTCTGAATAATATTCCATTGTGTGTGTGTGTGTGTGTGTGTGTGTGTGTGTGTGTGTGTGTGTATCACATCTTCTTAAGCCTATCATCTGTTGGTGGGCACGTGGGTTGTTTCCATGTCTTGACTGTTGCAAATAGAGCTGCTGTGAGCATTGAGGTATGTGTACCTTTTCAAATTAGAGTTTTCATCTTTTCCATATGTATGCCCAAGAATGGAATTGCTAGATCATGTAGTACCTGTTTTTAGCTTTTTAAGGAACCTCCATACTGTTCTCCATAGTGGCTGTACCAGTTTACATTCCCACCAATATTGTAGGAGAGTTGCTTTTTCTCCCCACCCTCTCCGGCATTTACTATTTGTAGACCTTTTGATGATATCCATTCTGACCTGTGTGAGGCAGTACTTCACTGTGGTTTTGATTTGCATTCTCTAGTAATTAGCAATGTTGAGCATCTTTTCATGTGCCTGTTGGCCATCTGTATGTCTTTGGAGAAATGTCTAGTTAGGTCTTCTGCCCATTTTTTGATTGGGTTGTTTGTTTTTTTTGATACTGAGCTGTCTGAACTGTTTGTATATTTTGGAAATTAAGCCCTTGTTGGTCACATTGTTTGTAAAAATATTCTCCCAGTCTGTAGGTTGTCTTTTTGTTTTATTGATGGTTTCCTTTGCTGTGCAAAAGCTTACAAGTTTGATTAGGTCCCATTTGTTTATTTTTGCTTTTATTTCTTTTGCCTTGGAAGACTGATCTAAGAAAATTTTACTATGATATATGTCAGAGCCTGTTTTGCCTATGTTCTCTTCTAGTTTTATGGTGTCATGTCTCATATTTAAGTCTTTTTAAACCATTTTGAGTTTATTTTTATATATGGCATGAGGGAGTGTTTTAATTTCATTGATTTACATGTAGCTTTCCAACTTTCCCAGCACCACTTGTTAAAGAGACTGTCTTTATTATATATTCTTGCCTTCTTTGTCATAGATTAATTGACTGTAGGTGGGTGGGTTTATTTCTCGGCTCTCTATTCTATTCCGTTGAGCCATATGTCTGTTTTTTTCAGCCAATACCACACTATTTTGATTACTACAGCTTTGTATTATGGTCTGAAGTCTGGAAGGGTTATGCCTCCAGCTTTGTTCTTTTTTCTCAGGATTGCTTTGGCAATTCTGGGTCTTTTGGGGCTCTATATAAATTATTTGTTCTAGTTCTGTGAAAAATGTCATGGGTATATGATAGGGATTGCATTAAATCTGTAGATTGCTTTGGGTAGTATGGTCATGTTAACAATATTAATTCTTTCAACCCAAGTGCATGGGATATTTTTCCATTTCTTTGAATCACCTTCAGTTTCCTTTATCAGTGTTTTATAGTTTTCAGTGTATAGGTCTTTCACCTCCTTGGTTAAGTTTACTCCTAGGTATTTTTTTTATGTGATTTTAAATGGGATTTTTTTTTTACTTTCTCTTTCTGATATTTCATTGTTAGTGTAAAGAAATGCAACGGATTTCTATATATTAATCTTGTACCTTGCTAACTTGTTGAATTCATTTATTAGTTCTAATAGTTTTTGTGTGGAGTCTTTAGGGTTTTCTATATATAGTATCATGTCATCTGTAAGTAGTGACAGTTTTACCTCTTCTTTTCCAATTTGGATACCTTTTATTTATTGTTCTTTTCTGATTGCTTTGGCTAGGACTTCCAATACTATGTTGAATAGAAGTGCTGAGTGGGTATCCTTGTCTTCTTCCTGAATTTAACAGAAAGTCTTTCAGCTTTTCACCATTGAGTATTATATTGGCTGTGGCTTTGTTGTAAGCGGCTTTTATTATGTTGAGGTATGTTCCCTCTATACACACTTTGGTGAGATGAATGGATGTTGAATTTTGTCAAATGACTTTTCTGCATCTCTTGAGATGATCCACAGTGAAGTACTGCCTCACACAGGTCAGAATGGATATCATCAAAAGGTCTACAAATAGTAAATGCTGGAGAGGGTGGGGAGAAAAAGGAACTCTCCTACAATGTTGGTGGGAATGTAAACTGGTACAGCCACTATGGAGAACAGTATGGAGGTTCCTTAAAAAGCTAAAAACAGGTACTACATGATCCAGCAATTCCATTCCTGGGCATACATATGGAAAAGATGAAAACTCTAATTTGAAAAGGTACAAAGGTTTCCTTTGTTAATGTGTGTATCACAATGATTGATTTGCGTTTGCTGAACCATACCTGTAACCCTGGAATGAATCTAACTTGATCATGGTGTATGATCCTTTTTATGTATTGCTGGATTCAGTGTGCTAAAATTTTGTTGAGAATCTTTACATCTATATTCATCAAAGATATTGGCCTGTAATTTTCTTTTTTGGTAGTGTCTTTGTCTGATTTTGGTATCAGGGTGATGGTGCCTTCATAGAATGAATTTGGGGGTGTTCCCTCCTCTTCAGTTTTTTGGAACAGGTATAAGTTATTTGTATGTTTGATAGAATTCCCCAGTGAAGCTGTCGGTCCTGAACTTATGTTTGCAGGAAGGTTTTTTTGGCTTTTTTTTTTTACAAATTCGATTTCACTTTTAGTTATCAGTCTGTTCAAATCATCTGTTTCTTCTTGATTCCGTTTTGGCAGCCTGAATGTTTCTAGGAACTTGTCCATTTCTTCTAGGTTGTCCAATTTGTTGGCATGTAACTGTTCATTGTATTCTCTTATGATTTTTTGTATTTCTGTGGTATCAGTTGTTATTTCTTCTCTTTCATTTCTTATTTTGTTTATTTGGGTCCTCCTCTTTATTTCTTGGTGAGTCTTGGCTCAATTTTGTTTATCTTTTCAAAAAAACAGCTCTTGGTTTTATTGATCTTTTCTATTGTTTTTTATCTCTATTTTAATTATTTCCTCTCTGGTCTTTATTTCCTTCCTTCTTCTTTTTCTAATTCTTTTAGGTGGTAGGTTAGATTGTGTGAGATTTTCTTGTTTCTTGTGGAAGGTCTGTATCACTATGAACTTCCCTCTTAGAACTGCTTTTGCTGCATCCCACAGATTTTGAAAGGTTGTGTTTTCATTTTCATTTGTCTCAATGTATTTTCTGATTTCTTATTTAATTTCATCATTGACTTATTGGCTTTTTAGTAGCATGTTGTTTAGTCTCCATGTGTTTGTTCTTTTCCAATTTTTCTTTCTGTGGTTGAGTTCTAGTTTCATACCAGTGTGGTTAAAAAAAATGTCCTCTCTCTTTTGGTTCCTCTCTCTCCCTTTCTCCTTTTCTGTCTCTCCCTCCTTTCCTGTTCTTCCTTTAATTCCATTTCTTCCCTCTTCTTTATATTTAACTAGTAGCAGATAGATATGTGGGCATCTATTGAATCTTTCAAAGTATTGAGAATAGAAAGAGATAGAAAGCACAATTTCTAACCTTAAAGAATTTATCCTATAGTCATGGGGGCATAGGGCAAATTAAAATTAGTAACTTTTTATACACAATATTATTAAAGCTCAAGATCAGGTAGAAATGTGTAGACAAGTCCTAGTTTAATATATAGAGAAATTTCTGTAAGAATGGGCAGTTGGAAGCATTCCTTAAAAACACATACCCTGAACTACATTAAGACAGGGAATACAGCTGGCCAGAAAAGAAAGGTTTTGAAAGCATTGTATTAGTTTGAGTTAAAGTCATGTTTAGTGACAGAAAGATAAAATAGCAGTGGTTTAAGAAAAATAGAAATGTATTTCTTGTTCACTTAAACATAGCTTGTAGGTCATCCATGTCTGGTATAGTATTCCATGGTGTCAGGGAACCAAGCTCCTCCTTTCTTTTACTCTAACATACTCAGCACACAGCTTGCACCTCGATGTCCTGTGTGGCTTCTTGGACATCAGTCATTATACCTGTATCCCAGGCAGCAGGAAGAGAGAAGCACGGTGGCTTCCTCTCCCATTAATAAAATACCTGGAAATCTCACTTGGCCTGAATTTTAGCTGCAAGAGAGGCTGGGGAAGGTAGATGTTTTTCCAGGTAGCCATGTACCTAGCTAAGATTTGTTTATAGTCATAGGGATGGGAATGTAGCATGAAGAGGGTAGCATAAGTGTGAGGAGAGAGAGTGACTCAAGCAGATACTTTTTGTATCTCATGTGTCTAACACAGGAAAAGAACCTGGCCACGAGAGGAGGGCATTATATGTATTTCTGTTAAAAGAAAAATCTAACATTATTTAGTTTGACTTTAACTGTGAAGCAGCTGATTTCTTTTTTATTCTTGAGTCATGGCCCCTTGACAGAAAAAAAAAAATCATCATCCTTGCTGTAGGACATTAATTCTGAACCCTTTCCATGTTTGTTATTCTAGTAGTATGCATCCGCTTGGATGATTGTAGAATGCAACAATTGAGATTACTTTACTAGAATATATCTTGAACTAAAATTTCAGAAAATGAAGGAATTTTTTAAAATCTCTAACTGCATTTTAGAAGATCCTCTGATATGGAGTGAAAAAGAAAAAGAAATACCTTGAGTTAGTCCATCTGGTTTTTGTTTGTTTGAGTAGAAGAGAGATTAAACAGATAAATTAAGGTACCAAGGCACTATCTTAATCTTTCCCCATTTTCAGTAGTAGGCTTGTCTCAGCCTTTCTCCAGTTCACCTTTTATGCAAGTCACATGATAGGCAATTAGTAGATCTTCCGTTCAAATAAAAATGTTTGTTTGCTTTTCTAATTTACCGTTGTGACACTAGAACTCTGAGAGAAAGCATTTTGACTTTCATAGTAACCAGTAAAAAAGCCTCATAAAGCTTCTCACAAAACTTTGTAAGTAAATATATATTCCTCATGAATGCCTACATAGTGATATTTGTGTTGCCAATAATTTTATCTAGAATCATTCCTTTAACTCCATTTCCTATTTGGGGGGAGAAGTTTGCAAAGGACATGTTTTTAATAGGCTGTAATCACACAGACAACAGGGATCTCAGCAAGTAGCTATTAACAGTGTAGACAGAAACTTGGAGTGTGATGGTTTTAGACTTCCTGAGCTTCTTGATGCTATTTTAATGCACTAAGAGTATAACCTAAATTTAGATCCTGCTGACTGTTACCAGAGTGAAGGGCATGCCTCTTTTGTAGACAATGCTAGATTTAGGCACTGTGTATTTCTGTCACGCTGGGAATGCAGTTTACAGCTCTCATCCCTTCTAAACATTTTAGTAACTATACATGTGTATTTAATGACTGCTTTGATTTGCACCTGTTTATTTAAATTTTGTTGTCCCTAAAGCAGTTACTGACACTTATTTTGTTTTTCTTGTGGTCATTGCATTTTATTTCAATAAATCTGGCATTGAACTTAAAGGTAATATCTGACATGAAGTCCATGTTGCCTCCTAAGTATTTCTTTAGTCCGTGGTTTCTCAGCCTGGGCACTATTGGCATTTTGGGTCAGACAGTTCTCTGTTATGGGGGCCTATCCTGTACATCCTAGGATGTTTAGCAGCATCCATGACCTCTACACATTACATGCTGGTAGTACCTCCCTCCACCCCAGTTGTGACATTACAAAACAGCCCCTGTGGAGCAAAATCATCCCCAGTTGAGGACCACTGCTGTTCATCTCCTTCACTGCTGGAAGAATGTCTATTCAGATCCTCTGCCCGTTTCCTAATTGGGTTGTTTATTTTTTTGTTGTTGAGTTGTATGAGTTTTCTATATTTTGGATAGTAACCCCTTACTGAATATATGATTTGCAAATACGTTCTCCCATTCCTTCTGATGGTGTTTTCCTTTGCTGTGTTAGTTTGATGCAGTCCCATTTAATTTTGCTTTTGTTTTCCTTGCCTTTGGAGTCAGATCCACAAAAACATTGCTAAGACCAATGTCAGTTATAATTCTATATTTAAAGAGATAAAGAGATGCTTCCTTAAAAAAAGGAAAGAATTTCCCATTCCTCCCTCCCTTCTTTCTTTCCTCTTTTTCCTTTTCTCTTCCTCCCTCCCTCCGTTTCTCTCTTCCTTTATTTCTTCCTTCATCCTTCCATCTATCTATATAAGATAATTGATCATTTAAATAAAATTGCACATCTACTCTTAGAAGAAAAAGGGACTTTATAGTCACATAGCTTCCTTCATTATACAAGCAATATTCAATTGACAGGCAACACCAAAGCTATTCTTTTCTTAAACCTTGGATTTTCTTAATGATTATAACAACGAATTAAATGAAATTAAATACAACCAACATTTATTAATCGCCTAGTATGTACCTGAAACTGTTCTATGCAGACACAAATATGTTGAAACACAATGCCTTTAAGACTCTGCCATAAGGAAACAGAGGGAATAGATATCATAGACATATGGGTGGTCTTCAAAACTAATAATTTTAACTTTAATACAAACTTTACTTTCGTACATAACACTTAGGTGTCTCAGATCTTCTGGAAATAGGCCTTTTATGCACTGAACAGGTTTTTTATATATAGGTAGTCAAGGAGGATTTGTACTGTCATCTGAGGAAGCTACTTATGTATGTGCAAGTTCTGGTGAAGAGTGGTTGGCCCTTGAGGAAGGAGGATGCCAGAAAACAGAAACCCTCCCCCTACTTCATGACATGCATGCCTGTATTTGGCCTTCAAGTATTTGACTTAGAACATGTTTTCAGGAACTTATTAATAAGTGCGTATTAAAAATAAATTAAGTGTGTACTTATAAAGGGCTATTGAATTATCCATGCTGCAGGCTAATCAGAGAAATTTAGGAGAAATCATACTTTAGAGCTGACCTTAAAAAGACATGGCGATAGTTTATCATATCGGGTGGAAGGAAGAGCATGAGAAAAGGCAAGGATGCTTAACAGCTCTTGGTGTGTTCAGGGAACTTTAAGTAGCTAACTTTAAGTAACCATCTCAAATACACATAGTTTACTTACCGGAAGGCACTTTCATAAGACAGTGGTAGCTAACCTTCACTGAGCATTTGCCATGTGCCAGACACTGTTGTAAGTGCTTTATGTAATAACTTGATTCTGTCAACAATCCTTTGAGGTGGGAACTATTATCATCCCCTTTACAGAAGGTCAGACTTTTTAAGTAACTTTCCTAGGATCATAGAGTTACAGATGGATGAGCCAGGACTCAAATCCAGGCATTCCGACCCCAGAGCCCACACTCTTAACCCCTATGTTCTGTTGCTCAAAATGAAGGTTGGATTTACTCTGGAGGAGTAATCAAAAGTTCTCATTCCTGAGAAAGCTGAATAAATTAAGAAAGTTTGTTTTCTCCCCTCATTCTTGTTCAATTTGTCAAATTAAATATTGCCCATCTCCAAGAAAAATGTGTGGTTGAATGGGTGTCTTTTCACTGGTGTGTTTGACCACCTTGCAATAGGTGATTATTAAATTTTCAGGAATTTGGCAAGCCAGTTATTAAATACTGCATTGTTAAAAATTGATTATAGAGACTTACCTGGTGGCACAGTGGTTAAGAATCCGCCTGCCAATGCAGGGGACAGGGGTTCTAGCCCTGGTCCTGGGTCCGGGAAGATCCCACATGCCGTGGAGCAACTAAGCCCGTGCACCACAACTACTGAGCCTGAGGTCTAGAGCCCACGAGCCACAACTACTGAGCCCGCATGCCACAACTACTGAAACCCATGTGCCTAGAGCCCACGTTCTGCAACAAAGAGAAGCCACTGCCATGAGAAGCCCGCACACCGCAGCAAAGAGTAGCCCCCGCTTGCTGCAACTAGAGAAAGCCCACGTGCAGCAACGAAGACCCAAGGCAGCCAAAAGTAAATAAATAAATAAATTTATTTTAAAAAATTTAATTATAGAAACGTACATTAAGTGAACTATATTTAAAACAAAGGTAATAAATATTCAAAATTCACTACTTTCTAATTTTTTAACTACATTTTACTATTATCTGTACTCTTGAGGGTTTTTATGTCTATGTGCGTATATGAAGGCAAAGCTGTATAACGGTGTGCTACTATTTCTTCCCAGCTCCACATTCAGTAATGCCATCACATGGATAGCTTGAAATTGGCAATGGTGGTGGTGTTCACACCATGATTTGGTAAACACTACAAATCAAGGCTTCTTCCCCAGAGAGCTGGTTGTTTAACATTTACCACACAAGCCCCTTTCTCCTTTCTTTAAAAACATTTTGCCTTAAGTTGATTCTGAGGAGGGTTCTGTATTACACAGAGAGTTTAAATTGTATAGCAAAGACCTCTGGTGTCTAAATTATATTAGTGTTGCAATACTTAATAAAGGGAGTTTGAAAATGTTCATCAGTTTCTCACTGACACACTTTATTATTTCAGAAATTTGAGAGTACATCTTAGTTTTAATAACCACTGAAAGAAACACCATCCTTGTGTTTCATGATCTCCAGTGAACTAAGGAGTTTTGGCTTAAGAAATTGAAATTTGTCACTCCAGAGTAAAAACTTATTTTCTCCCTCAATTTGCTGAAGGTTGGAGCTACCATAATGTACAGGAAAAAGTCAAGACACCTGGATTCTGCTCCTGTCTCAACCACTACATAGCTAGGTGACTGGGGCTTAGCGGTCTTGCCTCTCTGAATTTGGAATCACCTAGGCACTTTTTAAAAAACACTGATGACAGATCCCACCCAGACCTATTATATCAGAATCTCTAGTGTGGAGCCTAGGTGGTGGTATACTTGGAGATGCTCTTGAGATAGTTTTAATGTACAACTAATTTGAAACTTGTCAAAATATTTACAGAGAGGGCAAACTGCCTATGATTAAGGGTTCGAGCTGCAGGGCCAGAACTACTTTAAATTCCCACTCTTCAACATCCTACCTGTGTAATCTCAGATATGTTACTTTCTGTCTCCATGCTTTAGCTTCATCATGTATAAAATTAGGCTAGTATTATATTAGTAAATACAGGTAAACATTTAGAAAAGGATCTGGCACTGCAGGGTTGGTTGCTGATATTATTACTACTAAGGACACACTGTTACTAGTTTTATATGTCATCTCTGTGATTGGTAACATATAACCATTTACGTACTTGAAAGCTGTATCTTGATGTTATTTCTCCTATACTTTTTGTCTTTTCTACTCTTCTCTAGCTTTTAATCATATCGATATTTCCCCTCCTTTTATTTTGTTCTCCTTTTTTTTTTTTTACCATCTTTATTGGAGTATAATTGCTTTACAATGGTGTGTTAGTTTCTGCTTTATAACACAGTGAATCAGCTATACACATACATACATCCCCATATCTCCTCCCTCTTGCGTCTCCCTCCCACCCTCCCTATCCCACCCCTCTAGGTGGTCATAAAGCACTGAGCTGATCTCCCTGTGCTGTGTGGCTGCTTCCCACTAGCTATCTATTTTACATTTGGTAGTGTATATATGTCCATGCCACTCTCTCACTTTGTCCCAGCTTACCCTTCCCCCTCCCCGTATCCTCAAGTCCATTCTCTACGTCTGCATCTTTATTCCTGTCCTGCGCCTAGGTTCTTCAGAACCACTTTTCTTTTTTAGATTCCATGTATACGTGTTAGCATACGGTATTTGTTTTTCTCTTTCTGCCTTACTTTGCTCTGTATGACAGACTCGAGGTCCATCCACCTCACTACAAATAACTCAATTTCGTTTCTTTTTATGGCTGAGTAATATTCCATTGTATATATGTGCCACATCACCTTTATCCATTCACCTGTTGATGGACACTTAGGTTGCTTCCATGTCCTGGCTACTGTAAATAGAGCGGCAATGAACACTTTGGTACATGACTTTTTTTGAATTATGGTTTTCTCAGGGTATATGCCCAGTAGTGGGATTGCTGGGTCATATGGTAGTTCTATATTTAGTTTTTTAAGGACCTCCATACTGTTCTCCATAGTGGCTATATCAATTTACATTCCCACCAGCAGTGCAAGAGGGTTCTCTTTTCTCCATACCCTCTCCAGCATTTATTGTTTGTAGATTTTTTGATGATGGCCATTCTGACCAGTGTGAGTTGATACCTCATTGTAGTTTTGATTTGCATTTCTCTAATGATTAGGGATGTTGAGCATCCTTTCATGTGTTTGTTGACAATCTGTATATCTTCTTTGGAGAAACGTCTATTTAGGTTTTCTGCCCATTTTTGGATTGGGTTGTTTGATTTTTGATATTGAGCTGCATGAGCTGCTTGTAAATTTTGGAGGTTAATCCTTTGTCAGTTGCTTCATTTGCAAATATTTTCTCCCATTCTGAGGGTTGTCTTTTTGTCTTGTTTATGGTTTCCTTTGCTGTGCAAAAGCTTTTAAGTTTCATTAGGTCCCATTTGTTTATTTTTGTTTTTATTTCCATTACTCTAGGAGGTGGGTCAAAAAGGATCTTGCTGTGATTTATGTCATAGAGTGTTCTGCCTATGTTTTTCTCTAAGAGTTTGATAGTGTCTGGCCTTACATTTAGGTCTTTAATCCATTTTGAATTTATTTTTGTGTATGGTGTTAGGGAGTGTTCTAATTTCATTCTTTTATATGTAGCTGTCCCGTTTTCCCAGCACCACTTATTGAAGAGGCTGTCTTTCTCCATTGTATATTCTTGCCTCCTTTATCAAAGATAAGGTGACCATATGTGCGTGGGCTTATCTCTGGGCTTTCTATCCTGTTCCGTTGATCTATATTTCTGTTTTTGTGCCAGTACCATACTGTCTTGATTATTGTAGCTTTGTTGTATAGTCTGAAGTCCTGGAGCCTGATTCCTCCAGCTTCGTTTTTCTCTCTCAAGATTGCTTTGGCTATTCAGGGTCTTTTGTGTTTCCATACAAATTGTGCAACTTTTTGTTCTAGTTCTGTGAAAAGTGCCATTGGTAGTTTGATAGGGATTGCGTTGAATGTGTAGATTGCTTTGGGTAGGAGAGTCATTTTCACAATATTGATTCTTCCAATCCAAGAACATGGTATATCTCTCCATCTCTTTGTATCGTCCTTGATTTCTTTCATCAGTGTCTTATAGTTTTCTGCATACAAGTCTTTTGTCTCCTTAGGTACGTTTATTCCTAGGTATTTTATTCTTTTTGTTGCAGTGGTAAATGGGAGTGTTTCCTTAATTTCTCTTTCAGATTTTTCATCATTAGTGTATAGGAATGCAAGAGGTTTCTGTGCATTAATTTTGTACAATATTTCCCCTTTTAACTGTCCAAAAGGTTTAATTTTCCCTGAAGTTGGCAAACCCCAAACAAAGTAAAATGCTCAGATGGCTCAAAGCCATAGCTGAACAATAGCTACTTCATCATTTTAATAAACCTTTTGAATTAAAGCATTTGCATTGGCTGAGAATGATGTTTTCTTTACATTATAAAGAATAAAATTTTTTTCTAGCTTATGAGTTGGGAACTGTAATTTTTGTCGACCTTGTTCCCAACAGGAGCAAAACAAATACAGAAGAAGAACAGACCTGTGTTTGCTATTGGAACTGTGTGATAAAGATGAACAAGTAGTGAAAAATACTTGGATTAAACCTTTGAAAGTAAAACAAAGGAGAAAATATGTTTTCTCATCCATTTAGTTTGAGGAGAATCAATGACTAATTAGATGGGGAACAAAGGAAAAAGTCCTCCTGAGTAGGCTACTTTAGGAGCAAAATTCACTTGGAAAAATATCCAGAAAGCAGCACTTTGGTAAAAGTATGAGAACCATGGCAAACCAGAAGACTACTGTTACTGTGGTTTTCTTGGGTGCCTGTTTTCCAATGCCTTTGATAGATAACAGGAAAGAGGTGAGGTAAGTATTTATTGATATTATGAGTATCATCAAAAACTGTTTGGAAGTTGAAAATTGGCAAAGTTTAATTCAGTACTATGGTCTTTGATAGCCCTCATATAATTTTATATTTAGAAGTTTGTAGAAATTATTAAATACTACCATGTCATTAAAAATTAATGATATAGTAACCAGTGCCCCAAATTGACTTATGGTTAGGGTGATCCTTCAGAGATGTAAGAGGAATTGAGTCTGTCACGTGTGACTGACTTTTGCTCTTTTCCTTTTGTGGTAAAAACTAAGTGTAGATGCATGAAAGGCTATTTCTCTCGGCCAGGGTTTATTTGGTTGCAGGCGAGACTCAGGGTAACTTAAGAAAGAGGAGATTTGTTGTAGGCTACAACAGCCAATCTCAGGAAATGCAAAGCCAGTGACTGGAGCAAGATGGGGCTCGTGGAAACTGGTGTCAACTGGAAACCACTGGGAACCGTCTTTTTTCTCAGAGGAATTCTCTGCCTCTCACAGTCTTCTGCCTTTTCAGCCCCGTATGCGCTCTTCTCTCTTTAGTCACCTGTCCTACTTCCTCATAAACTTAGGCTTGAAGATGACCCCCAGTGAACCTGGTCTTCCCACACTTATGTCACCAGTTTCTCATCTAATCAACTCCTGAAGGATTGATTGTCATGTTTTGAACCACACCACCTAGAATGTTTCTGATGAGTAGGTGCCCCTGAATCAGCTATCTACACCTGGTCCTGGCCCCATCAGCTATGGCTGGAATAGGATAGAGTCATGTGATACAAAGGGGGTTCACGTTACGCCGAAGAGGCTGGGGCCTGGCAAGCCCTGGAAACATGCTTTGTATTCTGCCTTAATTACAAAGTGGGGTTATCTAAGGCTTTTCCTGCTAAAAGTTGCAGTACATGTGCAGCACATGATTCCTGCAGAATCCTACTGAATAAAATCAGAAGTCAGAATTCTTCCTGAGTTACCCTGTAGTTGCAGGCGAATACAAGATCATTTGATATTATATAGATGTTTCTCTAAATCATTCACTTGAATCATAATATGATAACTGCTGACTGTTAATGGAGATACCTAAGATTAAGTTGAGAAAGAAATAGCAAATGATTATCTCTGAATCTCAGAATTTTTCTCTTTTGGGGGGACACAGGGATAAAAAATTGAAATATTACCAGTTATGTTATGCCATTATATCCCAAATATGTTACATTGATATAATAAAAAACATAATGCAAATCTTATTATGCAAGTTGTCCATGGAAAGACACATAACATAAAGATCTGCTGGTTTTGTTTTTAATATGGATAAATGTCTAATACAGATAAATCTTCAAGAAAACAACCAAGATAGATGAATCCAGGTGGAAAAAAAAAAAAAAAACCACAGGCATTTTTATCAGACATTGGAGCCTCCTCATAAATTGTGTAGATTAGCCCTTTTGGCGAGAGAAGTACATGAGCAAATGAAAAGAGCTTTGAGATCAGAATCAGTAAACTTTAGTCTAACATAAGTTCCCTGAGCAGGGCTCCTGTAGCATCTGCACTCAGAGCAGTGCCTGGCGCAGAATGGTACTCAATAAAGATTTGGAGAATGAATAAATATTGTTATGATTTTTCCCTCCACCAGCTAGATGACAGTAAGCAGGATAATTTGTCCTTCTGGATCTCAGTTTCTTCATTAATAAAATGAGATGGTTTTAGAGTCATTTTCAGTATTGAGAGTCTATGATTATATGACATGTATTCAAAACTTCAAAACATTCATTAAATCTTTTCTTAAAAGTGCATTTTATTTTATTTTTTTCCTGATGAAACTGCTTTTATTTTTGGTACTTTTTTTTTTAATTGCAGGATAGTTGATTTACAGTGTTGTGTTGATTTCTATTGTACAGCAAAGTGACTCAGTTATACATATGTGTACATTCTTTTTTAAATTCTTTTCCATTATGGTTTATCCCAGGACACTGAATATTGTTTCCTGTGCTATACAGTAGGACCTTGTGGTCCATCCAGTCTATATGTAACAGTTTGCATCTACTAACCCCAAACTCCCAGTCTACCACCCCCAACTTCCCTCTCCCTTGGTAACCAGAAGTCTGTTCCCTATGTCTTTGAGTCTGTTTCTACTTCATAGATAGGTTCATTTGTGTCATATTTTGGATTCCACATATGAGTGATATGCTGTAGTATTTGTCTTTCTCTGTCTGACTTACTTCACTTAGTATGATAATTTCTAGTTTCATCCATGTTGCTGCAAATGGCATTATTTCATTCTTTTTTATGACTGAGTAGTATTCCATTGTATACATATACCACATCTTCTTTATCCATTCATCTGTTGATGAACATTTAGGTTGTTCCCATGTCTTGGCTATTGTGAATAGTGCTGCTATGAACATAGGGGTGCATGTATCTTTTTGAATTATAGTTTTGTCCAGTTATATGCCCAGGAGTGAGGTTGCTAGATCATATGGTAACTCTGTTTTTAGTTTTCTGAGGAACTTCCATACTGTTTTCCATTTTAAAGCAAGTAGACTCAGCCCCTGGATAAAGCAAAATTTATCTTTTTCTCATTAATATGGTTTACAGTTTATATATGTCAGTTATCTTGGAAAAGTATATTACTAATAAAAATTTAACATTGTACGTCAGATGTGGGGAAGCTCTACCCATATGCTTCTAAAACTATATTTCAGCTGTTTTAGACGTTAATGAACTCACCTTTTATAGAATGTTTTAAATGTTTTTCAGTCTTGTTTTCAAACATCTACCGTAAGCAGCTCTTGAAAGAAAGCAAAACACATTGGTGATATTTATTTATTTGTTTGTTTATTTATTTATTTATATTTTATGTTCATGGAGAGCAAACCTTTAAATCCCTTTGGGTTTCATCTCCTGAAGTTAGACATACCTAAATATTTTTGCTTGCAGAACATCATCTCACTTCAGAATTTTCCAACTTGTCCAAAGTTTTATGGTCTTGTCTATCTCTCTCCAAATATATGCTGTAGGCACACTAGAAAAAGCACATTCCTCCCAGCTGGCGATCACTCACATGGGATCAACAGTCACAGAACATTTTGCTGCCCTAGGCAAACTCTGCCTCTGAGAGGACAGGCTGCCTCTGCATAAAAATAAGCAAGGTAGAGTGGGTGCCTATTAGGCAGGTAGAGATTTCTTTTTTTAATGAAAAGAAAAAGTTATAACATTTCTGACTTAACCCTGTTGAAAAACTTGGCACATCTCAGGATCCAGCTTAAGAAAATCTACATAGTATTATTTGAACGTCTGCTATCTAATGTGGGAGGGGAGCAGGTGCTCTGTCTGGTAGTATCATTGATGACATGGTAATTCTTTTGATGTGTCCAGTTGTGCAGAGATCTGATATGTCTGAACCATGTTAACTATATGTCACTATATTGTCATGGAAATCTTCTGATGACATTGATAGAGGATAAATAGTTTAATGAGGGCCATGTTATTTAAGGGAGTATAAATTATTTCTTTCATATAAGATAAATACTTGGGTAAAAATGGCAATGATACCATAGTGGTTAAAAAGATTTAATGCTTTGGAAGAAATCATTCATGTTAAGCCTATCCGTGGGCTGGATTCCCACTATCACCTCTCTGCAGGCTCTTGATACTCATCTATATGGATGCAGATACTACAGATGAAGAGATTGAATCACTGAGGAGTTCTGGGAATTGATGGCTGAAGCTCCTTATAAATATTGTATTACCATTATCCTCATTCCCTTTTATCCTGTTTATTTCACACCACTTACTATACATTTGCACTGTAACAGTGATCAAGGTGAGCCTCTGGCATGTGTTTATTAGTCCCACGCTTGCCCTTACTCCAGTCAAATCAGAGGATCATTAGGGCCCAAAAGAAACTTGAGAACTTAGTTCTCAACATTTACCTACTGTAAGTTTTTTAAGTGAGATTGTCTAGGTTAGCTAGTTCTGCCTCCCTATTTTTGGAAATCATATAAATTTTCTTTTAAATAGCCAAATTACCCCCAATGCAGTTTTTAATATGAGGTTTGTTTTTTTTTTACAAAAAAATGTAACAATACAGAAAAGAGTAGCCAATAACGTAAAATTTTCAATAAACCTGCAGTGTTTAACATATTTTCTGGTATTTTCTTCTAAACATGTTTCTGTAGCTATGCACATATACAAACATTCACATACATCTAGAATATGCTTTTTATTTACATATGTGACCTCTATTGTATATCCAGTTCTACATAGTTTCTCCCACTTGTTATATAGTGACGTATGTCACTTAACATATTTTGTAACATTTCATAATATGAACATTTTCCTGTGTTACTGAATGTATTTTGTAATATTTCACACTATCAACACACCCATTCCTCTGCTATTGAGCATTTAGGATGTTTCTATATGTTTGTGATTACATATAATGTCATGAACATCTTCACTAATACAACAGTTTTAATCATTTCTTCTTATTCTTTATTGCTCTTTTTTGAGTCCATTCTGGATTCTCACACTCAGAACTCATATAACTCCCTAAATGTTCACTCTATTCAAATAAGTACCAGCCTAGTTAGTAGTAATGGTCTTTCCTCTACAGAGAGCTGTACCTGTAGAAAATTGCAAAGCTGATTAGGCTACAATTTTTCCTCAGTTAAGCATAATCTCATCAGAAATAATAGTAGTTAATACCTTTAGGTGGTCTTAAGTAAAAACTGAGCACTAAATATTAAAAATGAATGCTACTAAAGAATTTTACATGTATTTTAGATACTAAATATAAGAACTCTTGAATTAATACATAGGATGTGCTAAAACTTAATATTCAGCATGATAGAAAATTCTGAAATAATGGTGTAGTTCAAAGTGAAATGATTGCTCTCAGATACTTTCATTCTCCCCTAAAGGAAAGTAAAAATCCCTTCTGAAGAAAAAAAAAAAAAAAAAATCAAAGAGAAACAAAAGGACTATTGCTTTTTTGAAACACTTTTACTTAAAAATGATTTATAAAGAAGAAATATTTTACATTCTCTGGACATCATTAGATTAAAAACTTTAGTTCAACCTTGCTGTCTGAATTCACTTGTCCTTATAGGGAGGGAGCTTGGAGGGAGCACCGGATTGGAAGATTTATGACCTTGGGCAATTTACTTATTCTCTCTTAGTATCTTCATCTGTGCAACGGTTGTTATAAGAATTGAATGTAAAACACCTAAAAGAGTGCCTTACACATAACTGGCTTTAGGTAAATGCTAGTTCCTTTTGTTCCCACTCTTAAATGGTAATGACTGATTATTTCAGGAGATGGATTTTTAAAACAGTTTCTCTCCTTGAAAGAAATTCATCGACTAAAACTGAGCTAGTAGGTGAATTATTGCCATTTTTCCATAAAATTATAAACTTATAGACAATTTGAGATGACTAATAATACACCAAACAGAAATGAAAAGTTAAAACTCCGAAGTTAAGCAATTCTGATGTCCCCAAGGGTTACCCTAATTTCCTTATGTATAGTGAGTTGGTCAAAAATAATTAAAACAATGACTTAAATTTGTACAGCAATTTATTGTTTCAAATATTGTCATAGTCAGTTGGTTTGATCCTCACACAGCCAATTTCACAGAAGCTCATGGAAAGTAAGTGATTGGCCCAAGGCCAAACTAAATTAATTAATACTAAAGATAGAATAAAAGATAACATGTTATTTCTCTCTCTCAGTCCTATTAACCATCAAGTAAGGAGAGAAGAGGAAAATCAAAACTTAAAATGATAGATTATCTAAAAGTTAATGGAAGGGAAAACGTCTTATCAAAAACTGTGCTCTTAAATGGTTTTTCATATTAAAAAACAAAAATTGAAAATAAATGAGGCACGTATGCATCTTAAAAACTAGAAAAAGTATATCAAAATTAATCAGAAGGGGGCTTCCCTGGTGGCACAGTGGTTGAGAGTCTGCCTGCCGATGCAGGGGACACGGCTTCGTGGGTGTGGGTCCGGGAAGATCCCACATGCCGCAGACCGGCTGGGCCTGTGAGCCATGGCCGCTGAGCCTGCGCATCTGGAGCCTGTGCTCCGCAACGGGAGAGGCCACAACAGTGAGAGGCCCGCGTACCGCAAAAAAAAAAAAAAAAAAATTAATCAGAGGAAGCAGATGTTAATAAAGACAAAAGCAAGTATTAGTGGAGTAGAAAACACAGAGAGTAAAGCAAGTATGAAAAAAAACAACAGCTACTTAAAATCTACTTAAATTTACAAATGCAGGACCACCCTGATTAAAGAAACCTTAAAGAAAGAACAAATATAAAACATCTGAGTTGTAACTAACTTTCCAAAAATAGCTACTCCTACTGCTATTGAGAGTGAGTGGTGGTCAGTCTCCAATACCTTTTATGAAGTTAACGTAGACTTAACATCAAGGACCTGGTATCAATGCTCTGTTAGTTTCCTAGGGCTGTCGGAACAAAGTACTACAAACTGGGTGGCTTTAATGACAAAAATTTATCATCTCACAGTCCTGGAGGCTAGAATTCTGAATCCAAGGTGCCAGAAGCATTAGTTCCTTCTGAGAGCTCTGAGGAAAGGATCTGTTTCAGGTCTCTCTCCGTGGCTGGTGGACGGCCATCTTTTCCCTGTGTCTCTACACATTGTCTGCCTCTGTACCTATCCACATCCAAATTTCTATCTTTACAAAGACACCAGTCATAATGGATGAGGGCCCATCCTAATGACCTCATTTTAACTTGATTACCTCTGTAAAGACCCTATCTCCAAATAAGATCACATTCCGAAATACTGGGCATTAGTATCTTCAATATATGAATGGAGAGGGGGAGGAGACACAATTCAAACCATCACAAGTGCCCTTTTTCTTGGATTAATCAGTCACTTGCTTTTATAAGTTTTTTCCTAATAAAACTTGGAAAGAGGCCATACCATTTTATGAAAGCTTTGAAACATTACATAATTTTAGAGCTAAGATGGACCATAGAAATCTACTCCAACAGTACCTTTATTCTGTTACTCAGGAAACAGACTCAGTGATGTTGGGCAGCTTTCCAGCTGGTCAATTACATCCTGGTTATCTTACCATTTCTTTCAAATTCTTCACACCACTGGAGGGTTATATGTGTACTCCACTATATAACCCCTGGGTCAGGGGTTGGAGTCTCTGATGTAGAGATATAGTGCTTCTGTGTCCTTCCTAGTATCACGCCCTCCTGTCAAGCATACTTGCTTTGGGTCTGGTCAGATGAGCATGCACCTTTGCCTCTGGCTTTTTCTCTTCTGCTTTCACAAAGGGCCACTGGAATATGTGTGCATTTTGGTGTTTTGTTTTTAAAACTTCCTATGGGGATAAACTGTCACAGAGGTGTCCATGTATAGCTTTACTCATTTAGGCAGTATCAAAGGTTTATTGTACTTGATTTGGAGTCAACGGTAGTTTTTTTTCAGAAATATATTATTACCACTAACAGTTGGGAGTCCTCCAGTGGTGTCATTCTTATTAAATTGCTATTTACTTGGAGATGAAATGGTCAGTTGTTCTCAAACCAAAGCAGTTTGAGTCAATAGATCTCTGGTAGTCCCAAATATATGTATTTTTAGCAGGCATCCTGGTGATTCTTTAGGCTTTTCCATACCACACTTGGAACAACAACAACAAAAACCTGCTTTAAATCAACTCGTCGATCATTAATTTTTAAATAGCTGCTACCAGGAGTGATTGTTTTATTTCCCAATAATATCATGTTTTATCAAACCTAAGATTTTCTTAATTTTGAGTCGCATCATTACTTCATCACTAAGACAGAAAAAAAATACTGTCAATAAACTATGACTCAGAGCCTCAAAGAGAGTCCCTCTGGACCTGTGAATTATTCACACCAACTCATCACTTTGAAATTCCTATTCAGAGGGATTTGGCAATTTCTTCTACCTTCAGTTGCATTACTGGGCCTGTGATAAGCAAAACTTTTACATGTACCATAGTTACTTACACTTATAGTTACTTTTCTTATATCCTCTAATGGAATAGAATGCTGCTTTCTAAGAAAGTCTGAAATTGCTGTCATTTCTCCAGTAATTAACATCTGCTTCACTAATAACAAATACACGTCACACCTGTTTGTATTTCATCTTTGTATGCGATGACTTATTTTTAAAATCAAATTATAGTGCGTTTTTTTAAAGCATAGATTCAAACAAAAACATTTTTAAATAGCAAACTCAACATATGATATCATTGAAAAATGATATCACTCAACTGAAGAGACAATATGAACAGCTATGACCAAGTCCATGCAGACACTGACACTGACCATTACAGTTGTGAGTGCTGCCTTTTGCATAGTTATTATAAGGTGTGATTAATTATAGACAGATCCTGATTCAGAGCTGTGACAATGTGGGGGAAAAGACCTTAGAATCTATATAATATGGTAATAAACAATTTACAGTGGAAATGTTCTCACGCTAGATGCTAGGATAACATAATGAACTAGAGCAACGGTTTTCAAAGTGTGGTCCCAGGACTAGAAGCATCAACATCACCTGGGAATTTGTTCTAATGTAAATTCTCAGGCCCTACCCTAGACAGTTTTTTACGGTACGTGGGCCTCTCACTGTTGTGGCCTCTCCCGCTGCGGAGCACAGACTTCGGACGCTCAGGCTCAGCGGCCATGGCTCACAGGCCCAGCCGCTCCACGGCATGTGGGATCCTCCCGGGCCGGGGCACGAACCCGCGTCCCCTGCATCGGCAGGCGGATTCTCAACCACCGCGCCACCAGGGAAGCCCCAGCAGTCTGTTTTAACAAGCCCTCCGGGGGATTCTGATGTCGCTTAGGTGTGACAACCATTAGGTTAAAGTGAATGGAGAGTTAAGGGCAGGGAGAGAGGCCTCCTTCCACATTTATAGAGAAGTGTTTATTAATATAAACATACATGCACACATATCCCTGTACTTGTTGAAACTTGGTTTACCCAATATGAAAATTTATACATGTAATCCTTCAGATCACTACATCCAAATATATATATTTAATATACAAAAGGCCTACATTTTACAATGGCCCAAACCCCCCAGACTTTGGTATGTTTTATCATTATCATCCTTGGCCACCTGTCTCCCTTTGTTCTCTTCCTTTCTAGATTTATTTCCCTTTTACACGTTTCTCAGACTTTCTCTCACTTTTCTTATTTTTAACTTTTAACCTACTTTAACCAAAATAAGAGTAGCTAATCATGTAAAAGTTGAATCCCCAAATTATCTTTAATAGGAAAATACAGAAACATGAATGAATACCTGTAAAACTTCACTGCTCAAGTATCTGGACCCCAGGAAGGTATATATAGTTTAATTGGTGTCCACTGTCATTATAACATGTAAAAGGTAATATCCGCTGCAGGATGATTTAAAAACAGTTGCAAAAATATGTGATATTTGGATATGACATTTTATTTTCTACTTTAGAAAACATAGTCTCAGAAATCACATTCAACTTATTGGCTTTAGTGCTGGCTGGCATATTGTGTGTTCTTCCTTTGAGCTCAGATAGATTTTTCTCTTTTTAAATTGTTAATTCATATCCAGTAGAAAAATAGAAATGAGATATTCCTTTGTTAAATGTTCACTGCAATATCCTTATTGCTTGAAAACTGTAAGGTTTGTTCTCTCAGGAGAAACCTATTTCAGAAATAATTATCGCTGTATTGGAGTCAAACAAACAATCCTTTGTGAAACTGAAATCTCATTGGAGGCTCAAGCTCATAACACCAAATAATAAACATATTTGCATTCTCTGATCCTTAATGATGAATGATATAATTTTAATGTACAGTCTTCCCTAAAAACACATAATTTATACAGAGCTTATTTTGCAGAAGAATTTCTTTTTAGTTTAGAGCTAAATGTATTTTAAATTCTTAGAGGAAAAAGAAACATTGGGGGGAAAAGCAGGTAGTTAGATTTTTAAAATATGATTTTGTAAGCTTATTTGCATGCGTTTTACTTTTTATATTTGTGAATTTAGTAGAAAATGTTACTTGGAATTTTAAAGAAACAGCATGATAAATTCAGAATTCACATCTCCAACTCCAGTGAAGTAACCTACTTTTCCATAATTTTTTTTGGCTGTCTGGGCTGAGAAGGCAGCATCAACTGACAGTCACTGTATTGTTTGTTAGTTTCAACCAAGGTCCACAGTGAGTGAGTGGAGTCAGTCCAGTACTCCAGCAGACTTAGGATAGAAGGAAGAGTCTGTAAAGGCTCACACTCTCTCTGTAATAAAACGTGCGCAGGTTAACGTACTTCTCACCCCTTGATACCTTTGTTAATACAGAGATTACAGACTGGCTGAATTGACTATTGCTAACAAACATGCTTCTAGGTAAGTAACATAACTTACAAATGGTGGATTTGTTCTAAAGTGATACGAAATACATCTGGAGGTATACTTGGCTTTAGCTGTAATTTTCCAGATTTGTATAGATTTCATACAGTGCTGGGCAATGCCATGATTACTATTATTTGTCCTCCTAGGATTTGGGGTGATGAGGTTTGGCAATTTAGAATAATGCTGAAAATGTGTCTCTAAGTTAAGGAAGCTGTTATAACTGGTATACCTGCATGTTTTTCCTTCCATTAAGATGAGCACAACATTTTGGGGTTTAATCCGTAGTTGTTATAGACAACAGAGTCTTCGTGAACCAAGTGCTAACATGACTTCTGTTTTAAAAATGTTGGACTTCCATATGTTGTTAAAATGCTATGATCCGTCTTCTAGAAAGGGCTGGTTCTGCATGATTATTTTATTAATATTTAAAATATGTGGAAATGCCTAGGTTGTCAGCTATACAATTAGTTTTAAGTAGTAGAACATTGAAAAGGTAAAGTGTTTGTATGCTGCATCTCTTTAGTAATGTTCACTATTGTATCTTATACAATATATTTTTAAATGTAGCATTCGTATGCATTAGTCTTGAGAGAAATCTGGCAAAACCTTTCAAAGATCTGATATAGGAAGTTTTCTCAGAGGAGCATAATTAAATAAGAATTTCATTGGAGGCTACATAAACATTTAAAAAATGTTTCATTGATAAAATGCTTTATTGTCAAGTTAATATTGTGAAACACTGGCTGAACTTTATGGCTTGGGTTATTTACTTGGAAAACAAACATCTTCCTCATAGAATATGTCAGTAAGTATACAATGAGTAGAGGAATTTTCCAGTTAATAAAGGCTAAACAAACATCTGAAATCTCCAGGAAATTAAGTGAAGACGTCTTTTATTGCAGTGGTTATACTTTGACCAGTTGCACACATTACTTCACATGTGAGAACAATTTCAGCCTTTATTTTGGAGCTACTCACAATGTCACTATACAGGGATATTTGATAATCCATTTGGGACACAGTAAGCATAATCATGTTAGTAGTTTAAAAGATAAATTATATTTCTCCTTTGTTGTCAGTGTGTTTAAATTATTTAAATATTAGGTCAGTTTGCACAGAGAAAGCTTATAATTGATGATGTATTTTTTAGGTCAACTTTTGTTGTAATTTCAAGCCTATTTATTACTCTACTTGGTAACAGTGTACTTTTATGAAAAAAAATACTGGTCTAGGAATTAGGAGACCCAAGTCTGGGTTCTGGCTCCTCATTGTTGCTCCTAATCATTGGGTATCCTCCTCCATAAACTGATTTCTTAGAGCTTTACTTTTTTTGGTTGTTTTTGTGATTCCACTTCTGCCTTCTTAATTTTCATTATCCTGTCATGTTGGAGGCGCTATATACAAGTATAAAATACACTGGAAATTTTAAATAAGGGCCATCCTTTCACATGGGAGCTCCCTTCAGACCATAAAGTCCAATGCCATGAATAGGGAATGGGTGATGTAGACAATTTAGGACAATAGTCCCAACCTCTGGAAAGTGCACCTATGCTTCTGTGAAGTAGCCGCCATTTTGTTTACCATTTACCAAGGTCCTGATACACAAGTATATGTTTACAACCCTCAAAGTCAGAAAGTTCTGACCAATACCACCTTGAAGACATTTACTTAAAAAAACCAAAGTGGTCCTTCATTTGAAATCATCTACACAGTAGCTTCTCACATGCAAAATCTCAATATATGTTATATACCATATTCATTACCTCTCCACTTGTCCAAGAGTCCTCCATTTGATTGGAAATAAAGTTTGCAGATGTGAGTCTGTCATTTCACTGAGATAATTTCACTGTGGCTAAAGTGGCAAAGCATGAGCTTCAGATGACAGGAGTTTGAATTCCTCTTCCTTCCTTTACTTGGTAAGTGGTTTCAGGAAAAACATCCATCCTTTCTGAATTCATTTCCTCTGTAAATGACAATATAATTTTTTATCTCACAGGATTGCTGTAAGAATTAAATAGGTAATATTTATAAAGTGTCAAGTATAGTACTTTAACCTTTAAGTTGGTGACCAATAAATGGTCGACAATTATTATTGTTGTCTTATTCAATTATCATCTATTGATTTCTATTTAGATTCACCATACTTTCTAGGATTGCTGAAACTGTATAGGTTTTATGAAGCTACTTGCTCCAATGTTCCAGCAAGATGAGTGAATTATTTTCCCGTGTGAATTTAGAGTCAACCAGAACTAACTCTAAATTATAGTTGTGAGCTATAATTACTTCAATGGTTAAGACTATTTTGGCCTCTGGGAGTAAAAAGTTATATTTGACAGCACGTGTGAAAGAAGTATTTGTGAATTCATTTCTGTCTTCTATTCATACCTGTGTTAAAATGAGCCATGGTGTCGAGCAGTTTCTTTGGAACGTTACATAAACTTTCTTGTTCCTGGCCACATAGCAACTGGGAATATGCAAACAGGCCTGAAAGGAACCAAACAGAAAATTCTTCTCAGGCAGGAAACCTAATATTTACACATTAATCAATAAGGTGATGGTCACTAAGGTGGCTTATGACTAAGATTTCTTGTTCATCTCGATGGAAGTTAAGCATCTCTTCTTTTTTTTTTTTTTTTTTTTTTTTTTTTTTTTGAGCGGGGGGACATAATTTAACACATAACAGAGGTCAAGAGGAATATGAGAAGTTTGGGAAGCTTTGGAGGAGGAGGTTGAATGCAGGGGACCTCGAAAGCCATTTGCAGTTGATTCACTGCTTTTTGACTAGTCCCTTATCAGTCTGTCTCCTTGTTGGCAACAGCAGCTGGGCCTTGTGGGACAGTGGTCGTCAACACCCCTATAGGCAGGTTGTCAGCAGGACTAGACTGAAGCTCAGTTGTGACACAGGCTTTCTGGCGCCAGAGGCTCTCTGTCCTCCCTTCCCCCGCTCCGGTAGGGAGGGCCCTCACATTTTCCTTTCCCCTATTAAACTGGCTTTCCACTCTTCTTTTCACACGAAGATACAAATGACTCAACATGTTCTATGAATTTGCATTTTAACTCACTGTAAAACTTTAAGCTAAAAATTTTAAACCCTAACCCCATGCAATGTTAAATAATAGCTAGTGGGTTGGAAAGTTTGGGATAAACAAAGAGGTACATCCTCTAGATTAAGCATTCTCATTGCCCACCAAGGGGCAAAAATTCATTCTAGGGGGAAAAAAAAATCGTACTCCTTTTATGCACAGGTATACTTATAGTATATAAACAGACGTGGTATATCTGTGGTATTAAAATTTCATGGGGCATCCCATTAAAGACACAGTTGTAAAGAAGATCCACTAAGCAGGGCAATAATGAAAAAAAAAGTTGAGAAGCACTGCTCTAGATGAGGATCTCAAAAGACTCTATAAGCCTATAGAGTGTGAATTTTACTGAATTGTTTCGCTTTTTTTTTTCACATCTTTATTGGAGTATAATTTCTTTACAATGTTGTGTTAGTTTCTGCTGTACAACATAGTGAATCAGCTATATGTATACCTGTGTCCCCATATCCCCTCCCTCTTGAGCCTCCCTCCCACCCTCCCTATCCCACCCCTCTAGGATGTCACAAAGCATGGAGTTGATCTCCCTGTGCTATGCAGCAGCTTCCCACTAGCTATTTTACATTTGGTAGTGTATATATGTCCATGCTACTCTCTCACTTCGTCCCAGCTTTCCCTTCCCCCGCCCCATGTCCTCAAGTCCGTTTTCTACATCAGCGTCTTTATTCCTGCCCTGCCACTAGGTTCATCAGTACCGTTTTTTTAGATTCCATATATATGTGTTAGCATATGGTATTTATTTTTCTCTTTCTGGCTTACTTCACTCTCTATGACAGACTCTAGGTCCATCCACCTCACCACAAATAACTCAATTTCATTTCTTTTTATGGCTGAGTAACACTCCATTGTCTATGTGTGCCATGTCTTCTTTATCCATTCATCTGTCGATGGACATTTAGGTTGCTTCCATGTCCCGGCTATTGTAAATAGTGCTGCAATGAACATTGTGGTACATGACCCTTTGAATTATGGTTTTCTCAGGGTATATACCCAGGAGTGGGATTGCTGGGTCATATGGTAGTTCTATTTTTAGTTTTTAAGGAACCTCCATACTGTTCTCCATAGTGGCTGTATCAATTTATGTTCCCACCAACAGGGCAGGAGGGTTCCCTTTTCTCCACACCTTCTCCAGCATTTATTGTTTGTAGATTTTTTGATGATGGCCATTCTGACCGGTGTGAGATGATAACCTCATTGTGGTTTTGATTTGCATGTCTCTAATGATTAGTGATGTTGAGCTTAATTTATTTTAGAATAAAGTAGCTTACGTCTGGCATAGTACTTATATTTGAAACTAGTATTTATGTTCTAATAAGACAAATATGGTCATTTGTTGTACCTTTTACTCTTTTTAGTTATAAAAGAAAATGAGGAAAAGATTTAAGAACAAAATGTGCTTGGATTTGAATTCCAGCTCCATCTCTTCTTTGTTCTGTGACCCTTGGCAAATCGCTTAACCTCTTTAAGCCTCGGTTTCTTTGTCTTTAGCTAACTTGGGGATCATAATTGTCCACCTTATGGAATTCCAGTATCACGAGGACTAATCAGATTAATGTACATAAAACATTCTGCACATTGCCTAGTATATGATAAATGCATGCCAATTAGTAGCTATAATTTTACGTGTTGTGCCTTTTTATGTCAATCACTGTCTTTTAAAACTATTATAGAAAAAGAGATTTAAATTTGGGAGATAGGAGTATTACTGTCCATAAAATACAGCAGTCTCTCTGGGACAAACGTTAATACTATCCATGAAAAGAAAGATAAACTTCTGGTTTTCCTTTAAACCAGTGACCACACCTATTGACATAAATCAAAAACAGAATAAGATCTAAATTAAACATTTTTCTGTTTGACTCAGAGGCAGTCCTTTGCTAAATTAAACGTTAACATCTCTAGATGCTAATATAGTCTATTAAATGTAGAATGATTTACTGTTCTGGCAGTTCTGTTGAAATATGTTTTCTGTAAACACTACGTTGGACTTAGCTGTAAAGTCATTGTTTTATTTCCACTAGTTCCAGTAGAATTCAGTATCATTTGGAATTCATGTCTGTTTGTGATATCATTTTTACCCAGAATATTATCATTCCCTTTTTCTGTATGGTATTTGCTTTTAGGTATTCATTAACATGTATGGAATTATAGGACAGAAAATTTAGTTGAAAGGAAATAGAATCAGCAAGTGAGAATCAAACTTGAGAATTCATGTGGAGTTGGGTGAATTTCAGTATTGATACAACTCAGTGGAAGATTTCTGTTTCCTTTAAAGGAGGATCTGCGATGCATTCCCTCTCCTTTCTCTCTTCTCTCTCCTCTCCATCTCTCTCTCTGAAATGATTGTTCTGCTTTTGTGATCTGTTAAAACTCTAACCTGCTGACCTTATTCCCAGGTTATCTTGCTTTCTTTTACTTTGCAAGATTAATACTCACCTCTACAGATGAACATCCGATGGGGAAGGAGGAGGGCTATCCTTGTATGGATTGTGATGTGGTAAAATAGGCTATATGTGCAACTAGGAAATGCATCATACAGCCCTCCTTGCCTTTTCAGATTAACTTCTTTTAAGGTAATTTATCATGTCAATAATGTTTCCAATTTTCTGTGATAAAAGTCCTCTAATACAGAGCAATCATGTAGCAGTGTTCTCCATTCCAGGGTCCTGCTTTGTAATTCTTGGCTACGACAGCAGAAAACAGGAGTTGGAGGACCAGAGAATGTTATAGGTAGGCATCATGTTTATCTGGCAGAAATAGTCCACTAGCAGTGGAATTCAGAAAGCACTGAGGATGCAATTATCTAAGACTCTTTCTAGCTTTCCAGGGAGCTAGAGAACAGAATTCCACAAGGTAGACAAGTATCACATTTCAAAAGCATATGAGAAATCAAAGAGCCTCATTTAAAATATATTGGCTCAGATTTTGTTTCTATATGCTTTAAAAATCACACTCCCAAGAGGATTTTGGAAGAAGTTTTCACTTTAAAAAGCCATTAGGCTTCAAAGTTGGATTAAGAATACATATGTAAGAGCCAGGAAGTTCTGGTGCATAATAGGTATTCTCTAATCCATATATAATAGAATTGTCTTAAGAGTACTTACTGGGCTTCCGTGGTGGCGCAGTGGTTGAGAATCTGCCTGCCAATGCAGGGGACACGGGTTCAAGCCCTGGTTCTGGGAAGATCCCACATGCCGTGGAGCAACTAAGCCCCTGCACCACAACTACTGAGCATGCGCGTCTGGAGCCTGTGCTCTGCAACAAGAGAGGCCGCGACAGTGAGAGGCCTGCGCACGGCGATGAAGAGTGGTCCCCGCTCGCCGCAACTAGAGAAAGCCCTCGCACAGAAACGAAGACCCAACACAGCCAAAAAATAAAATAAATAAATAAAATTTTAAAAGAGTACTTACTGCCACTCCAGTGGAAGAATGTGAGAGTTTTCAAGATAGGAAGAGGCAAATGTTTCAGCAGAAATGTTGAGATTTGTAATATAGCCCCTTTGAGGACTGAGCAGTGAAATTCCCCAAATCTGCAATTCTAACAGCGTCATCCCCAAGAGGTTAGGATAATCTTCACATACTTGGAACCACAGCATCATGAGGAATTAATATGGCTTTTTCATCATCTCTGTTTTAGGAAAGAGAGCCAAAGTGACTTAACCAAGATGTTTCATCCAGGAAAGTTGGAATTAGAACCCAATCCAAGTCTTTTCCCCATTCATTTAATATGCTTCCCTATGCTTACTATCCATCTACTATGTTCTGGGTAGGGTGGGTAAGAGCCCTGCCCCAAGGCTTCAATCCACCCGTGGTGGGAGGTCATGAAATGCCCCCTACTCCATCCCTTAAGTCACCAAATCCAAGGTGGTCCTCTGTAGTCTGCTTGAAATTTAGCTGAACCAGATCCACGACATTTCTCTGTTAAAACTGTCTTTGCCTCCTCTCATTCATGTTCATTTCTCTGTTTCTTTCTATGGAAATATTTCAAAATAACTCGGAGAAGCATCGCCAATTATTTTCCATCCCTTCAGAAAGATTAAAGTGGCCTCGACCGATGTGGGAAAGTCACAGGCCAGTCTGGATTTGTTCGCTAGCAGGGCTGTTGTTCAAATGAGAGAACGTGTGCCACTGCTGGTAACATGTTGTCTTTTGAGCCGTGTGGGAGGAGGAGATAGCGGCGATTTGGTTTGATAATTGACTTGTGCCTAATGTATTTGATCTAAGTCTCACACAAAGGAAGAAGAAGGGCCTGACTCTATCCCATAGTGTATCAGTCAAGAAGTTCTGATCGAACACTGAAAGCATAATCAACTGGGATTTTCAAAGAGAATTTAACAAAGGACCTGTTTGCAGAGGGGTGGTAAGGTTCAGCGGAGTCCATAGTAGATGTCAAGGTTCCTGTTGACCAACTGTAAGTGTCTCCATTCCTGAAGGAGAAGGGGAGGTGATGGAGGTGTCTAAGTTTGGTGGGCTAAATCGGAGACTGCTCAGCGGGAGCGGTTAGCATAGAAAGATGCCACTGCCGGAAAGAAGGCAAGGAAGGAGACTGAAAGAAATACTCAGATGTCTCTCATTTTCCCACACAGAATGGGCAACAAGTAGAGAAAGGGTCTGGGAGCACAGAAGAACCGGCACACATGGTCTCCTGAACTCATTTCAAAACACCTTCCCCATCTAGTATTTAATTTGAACAATAACTGATGTGAATGTTCCTTTAGTGCATCACATTCCTCTGTGCTTTTCTTGAATGTTCTGGACATTGATTGGCTTTTAAATTTTTATTTTAACTTGGGATCCTTAATGCAAATGTTAATAGTTGTGCTGTGCACAGGGTCTAGTGAAGGACTGAGATCTGTTTGCCCCTAAAAGAAATGTTCCCAGCTTGTCATGCTTTTGCATTTCTGATCATTCTGTTTCATGGCCTACTGGTATTCGATAGTGTCAGGTGGCATGTACCACAGCAGTTCATGTTCATAGCAGCTGTAGCTACTGTTTCTGAGTTCAATTATTTTCATTCTTCTGTGCATTTAGAAAAGAGATAACCATTACTGTAATCATTCACCCAATACATTTTTATTGAGCATCTATTATGCTCAGTAGAGGCCCTGAGGATATTGAGATAAGCAAAGCAGGAAAGATTCCTGCCCTTAAGGAGTTTATGCCTCAATTATTTTTCTAAACTAACTCTTGAGACCGTAGGGACTCCCTTAAGAATCTTTAATCTTCTGATGCTTTTGGGGGTGGGGGGTTGGAGACACACTTTCTGGTGCTTTGCTGAATTCTGAATTGTTAAGTTTACCAAATAAATAAGTGAGGTATTTATGATACCCTATTTAGTGGCATTATTCATTCATTCAAAAAGTAATTTCTGAGCATCTACTATATGCTAATATATTATGTAGCGATTGAGAAATTAAGAAAATATCTTAGTGTTCAGAGTACTGCTCATCTAGTTGGGAAGCAAATATGCAAATAACTACAAATGGAAGGGTGTCAAGGGCTATGGGACTAGCAAATGATTCCACTGTTTTAGATGAGGGTGTCTATGAGAGGTGCCTTAATAACCATAATGCCCAGTTTCCTGGCTGCTCAGGCGAGCCGTTTAAAGCCTCACTGTTAGTAACGTGTGCTTTTATTTAATAGGAGTCCCTTAAGCACTCACTTGTAAAAGCAGCATTTCTCAGAATCCATGGGTACAAACTGTTCAACTCTGAAACACACATGAAACAGCTCCAAGCACAGTGTTAACATTGTTTTGGGATAAACCACATGACTCTGAATTAGGAGGCTCAGTAGAAAGTATGGTTTTAGAGATCATTGAACATATATTTTTATGAATAGCTATACCTGTACTCTGGAAAAATACTCATTGAAATAAAATGAAACCTCATAATTGTAAAAAGGTTGTCCTAATAATGGTTGGCTTTATTTTTATATTTTACCAGTTCTAACTATGGACTCTCCAGGTATATAGGTCACAACCCTTGTCATGTTTCCAAATCTACACCTTAAAATGCTTGGTCTCGGCCAGGGTTAGCTGATCCTCTAGCATGTTGAAAAGGAATCTCAGAATCCTATTTTTAATCTAACCGAGACTAAAACTTTTTTCTGGCAGTACTGTTTTGGCATGCCCAATGAGGCTCTTCTATGTTTCTAAGCGATTGAAAGAAGCACTCCTATGAGATGTATTTTTCATTACTTCCTGACTCTCTTTTCCCTGATTTTTTTTAAAAGTATCCCTGATAAAGTGAAGGGAAACTAATATTAACCACTTTCCATGAGGAGGACAATCTTCTTTAGGTTCCCCACAATATTCACAGGCGTGGGTCACACCTCATCTCCTACTCTTAACACCAGCCAATCCACGTGGTACCCTGCTGATGCTTTAGCACGTAGAGACCTTGGATGCCTCTACAGAGCACCATTCACATCCTCCTCTATCAACTTGTAGATTTAGAGATCATATTTGGAGTTCTCATAAAAAATAGTCTCAGGGACTGTCTTACTGAAATTTTAGTTTTGTTTTTGTATTTATTTATTTGTGATGAAAGAGGTTGAGTGGTTTATGTGCTGTATAATGTAGTGTGTCCATGAGTTTGGGAAGGAGTATAAACTTATTTTTGTACTATATGTTAGCTTCATTTAAAAATATTACGCTCGGTGTGCTTTTGTTTAGCCTCTGGACACATTTTTAGGCAAAGTATCTATAAAAGGAAAGCAATATGTCCAATTATTAATCTTAAAAAGTACAACAAATAGCTTATTTTCCCTGTGTTTCTAGGCTTTTCAGACTTTTGTTAGTGTATTTGTTGAGTAGCTTTTATTTTTTAAGATTAACCATTGCATTGCCTTACATTTAGTTAGAAGCCCTTCACCTAAAAACACATTATTGAACATATTGTTTCAAAATATAACTTATATAGTATTTAAAAATAAGTTTATCCCCACAAATATTAACACTAATATAATGTTGTATGTCAATTATATCTCAATAAAATAATAATAATAAATAATTTTATCCCATGTTAGTTACCTAACTTTGCAGACAACCTGTATAATTTGACCCTTTTGTCAAATTTTCCTCACATGGTAAAAAAAAAATCTTGGGATAAAATGTATATTCTGAAGATATAAAAGTCAGAATTATTTAAACAAGTCTGTGTCTTTCTCCTATATTATGCAGCTAAATCACCATGTGTACTTGTATTTTCATCCTTGAGTAATGTTAGTGGCAAAGGGGAATCGATAGGCATTGTTTCCAAATGTTGGCCATTTTGATGCTGAAGATAACTATTATGCTGCTATTTTGCCTTAATCAATTCTTACTTGTATCAGGGTATGATTGTATCAATTGTCTAGTGGATTTAATGCCTCTTAACTCTAGTAAGACAGGGAAAGGTTTAGCTATCAGTCAGCCAAGTCTTGTGCTGTGACACATCAATTCAAAGAAAATTCATAGTGTTATAGAGATAACCATAAAAGACTTTTGTGTCTTGGTTTCTCACCTCCCTACCTTATTGATTTATTTTTCTTCTACTTCTGATACAGGCAATGAAATACCCACCATATGTGGAATAAATGTGAGTTACTGATAGAGCCAAAAGACTGAAAAAGGCACAACGTCACTCTCAAAATGGCAGCTTGTTACAGGATTCCTGTTTCAACAATAAAATCACATAGCCTGTGCACCAAGCTCAAGCATGAAGGATATCATGTTATCCTTTAATATCTATTACTTGGGCTTTCATTTGTTGTCAAGCATCCCTTATCTTGAATAACGTACGTCACCTTATCTCATATATGCCTATTCTTTGTGAGTGCCCCTGAATATGCTGACCCAAGCAATGATTCTCTGTAGACCAGTGTCCTCAACATGGGGTTTTGGATTAATGAAATGAAATGTGAATCAGAATTTATCTCCTTTTCTAATACTTCAAACACACTTCTTTCTTCCAAAACATATTATATACACATAATCTTTACAAGTAAGATTTCTCACTCTACTTTAGTCTTCTAGAATCTTCATAGAGAGGAACTATAACAGTAAACACAGGTCTCCTATACCTCAAAAAATGATGAAATCATATGTTAGTGAAATGGCTATGTATATGAGTTACTGCCTCATGCATTTGTTCAACAATATGCTAATTATTGTCTACTGTGCACCAGGCTCTGTGCTATGCACTGAGTCTCCAGTGGTGATATTTCTTTTCTCTTAGCCTAGCAAAGTGGAAAGAAAGGATACTGGTATTTGGAAATGCAAACAGATATTATGATTAGAATTATGTCTTAAAATTTATTTTGTACTGATTTTATTTTAGTAAGCTAAACATTAAAATTTTTAAAAATCAAAGTAAAACAAAACATGGCAAAACTTAAGAATATGGAAAAGTATGTAATAAAAAGTAAAATTTTTCTTTCCTCTCCCCCAAACCCTTAATCCTCACTCCTCCAAACAAACTTTGCTAATGGATTTTGTGCTTTGTTTCAGAGTAAAACAAAGCAAAAAACTAAAAACACACAAACATATATACATTTGTATATGCATATATGTTTGCATGTACACAAATAGTAACATCTGATATATTCTGTACCTTAATATGTTTTGCTTAGTACTATATCTAGTAAGTCTTGTGGTTTTTCCATAGAAGAACTTACATATTTACCTTTCTCTTTTTAAGGACATTTAAAAATTTTTTAAACAAAATCAAATTTACAGAAAATAGTACCAAGAACATTTTTTTTTCTGAGTTACCCTATTGGCCTGGAATATCTTATGATTTATTTTCTATAAACCAGTCAACCTTCTACACTACTACAATATAGTCCTCAGAACTGGGAAACTAAAATACATACATTCCTATGTCTCCTCCTCAGATACCATTCAGATTTTGGCAGCTGTCCTAATGATGTGCTCTATAGTTAAGGAATTCATTTCAACATCACTCACTTTATTTAGTTGCCATGTCTATTTAGTCTCCTTTAGTCTGGAATAGTTGCTCATCATTTTTTTTGTTCTTTTAATTTTCATGATCTTGACTCTTTTGAAGATTACAGGCCAGTTTGGATTTTCTGATGTTTCTTTTTGATTAACTTCAGGTTCTAGATCTTGCACAGGAATATCATGAAATCAGTGCTATTTTCCTCTCATTGTGTCCTATCAGGTCTCAGATAATTTTAATTTCTCCCATTAGTGATGGTGTTCTTGATAAAGTTGGTGTTTGCCAGGCTTTCCTACCATAGAGTACTTTTACCCTTTCCAACTAATAAGCCTTTTGTGAGGAGGTGCTTTGAAACCATAAAAAGTCCATTCTCATAAGATTCTCCATGTATTTTTATTTATCCATATGGGTCACGGTTTCCTATTTTATCCAGTGAGTTACAACCCCTTACAATCATTTATTTTGATGTACAAATTATCCCAGATCAGGCAAGAGGTGCTCTTTCAAGCTGACTCCTGTGTCCTTTTGACTCAGGAGACTTGTCATTTTTTTTAAACACCTCCTTGCTCTCTGGCACAGTAGGACATTTGGGGCTTATCTTGTATTTTTCTTACTCTAGCCCTGATTTTAGTCTTTTCTCAAGGAGTTCTGGTCCTTTTTAGTGGAGAATGGTATTTAGAAAGCAAGATCTGGGTGTGAGATGTGCTCATTGCCTTTGGGGATGTTGCTGCTATCCAGCCCTCTCCGTGGACAATGCTAAGGGCCATATATATGTATGTACATAAACACACACATGTACATTTACATTTATTTCCATATCTCCCTTTCCCTATTTATAACTCACTTCTCCAGTGAGAAATTGGCTCTCATTATTCTTAATATATTTACATATCTGATCAATTCCTCTGTGTGTAATCCCATTGCTGCTACCATACAGATGCCTTCCTCACCCAACCTGGGCTCTGACACACCACAAGGGGCTGCCAGCCAACCCACCCCTACTCTTCCTCCCCATGTGAAAGTTTTCCTCACCCCACCCATTCCCCAAGACCCCATTGCAGGCTGGGGTTCATGCACCAGTGTAGACACCATCCTCACCCCACTCAGCGTGCAACACTTGGTGCTGGGCTGCTCCCACATGGGGACACCTTCATTACCTTACTGGGGTTCTGACTCCCCATGCTGGATAATCCTCTGCCACAGATGCCTTGCTCACCTGTTCTGTTCTGACACCCTATTCTGAGTTACCAAAGTTCCCCCAATCCCACTCTGATGCAGACTCCTTGCTCTGCCCCTTCTAATAACATTAGAAAAAATTATTCAAGAAACAATAAAAGGCAGAGTAAATTTTAAAAAAATCATTATCTGCCAATATTTAAACTCGACTAACTGTAGAGGAAGAATAAAAAAACGTGATTCCCTAAATGTTTTAGTTAATATTATAGACTATCTCACCTCTTTTCTGAGTCTATCCTTGCCCCTCCCCACCATGTCTGTGATTACTAAAGCTCTTATTCTGTATTTTGGCTATATAATATAAGTAGTCCTCACTCAGTATACCTGAATATCCTCTTCTGGTTGCCTCCATCCCTGGATCTCCTCAGTCACATGTTTTTTTTTTTTTTTTGTCTCTGATATAGCTGATATTGAAGGAAACCTCACTTCAGTACCACAGGCACTAAAGCAGATTATAGCCCTCTTTGATCACCTCTTGCTGATTTATTTATTTATTTACTTTTTGTTGTTGTTGTTGAGTTTTATGTGTTGTTTGTATATTTTAGAAGTGAAGCCCTTGTCAGTCGCATCATTTGCAAACATTTTCTCCTATATGTTGTCTCTTCAGATTTTGGGTTTTTTTTTTTTAATTTTTGAATTTAATTTAATTTATTTTTTTATACAGCAGGTTCTTATTAGTCATCCATTTTATACACATCAGTGTATACATGTCAATCCCAATCGCCCAATTCATCACACCACCACCACCACCACCGTCCCCCCGGCCACTTTCCCCCCTTGGTGCCCATACGTTTGTTCTCTACATCTGTGTCTCAATTTCTGCCCTGCAAACTGCTTCATCTGTACCATTTTTCTAAGGTTCCACATACATGCGTTAATATACGATATTTGTTTTTCTCTGACTTACTTCACTCTGTATGACAGTCTCTGGATCCATCCACGTCTCTATAAGTGACCATATTTCGTTCATTTTATGGCTGAGTAATATTCCATTGCATATATGTACCACATCTGCTTTATCCATTCATCTGTCGATGGGCATTTAGGTTGCTTCCAAGACCTGGCTATTGTCAATAGTGCTGCAGCGAATATTGGGATGTGTGTGTCTGTTTGAATTATGGTTTTCTCTGGGTATCTTCCCAGTAGTGGGATTGCTATGTCGTATGGTAGTTCTATTTTTGTTTTTTTAAGGAACCTCCATACAGTTCTCCATAGTGGCTGTATCAATTTACATTCCCACCAACAGTGCAAGAGTGTTCCCCTTTCTCCACACCCTCTCCAGCATTTGTTGTTTGTAGACTTTCTGATGATACCCATTCTAACTGGTGTGAGGTGATACCTCATTGTAGTTTTGATTTGCATTCCTCTAATAATTAGTGATGTTGAGCAGCTTTTCATGTGCTTCTTAGCCATCTGTATGTCTTCTTTGGAGAAATGTCTATTTAGGTCTTCTGCCCATTTGTGGATTGGGTTGTTTGTTTTTTTAATATTGAGCTGTTTATATATTTTGGAGATTAATCCTTTGTCCGTTGATTCATTTGCAAATATTTTCTCCCATTCTATGGGTTGTCTTTCCGTCTCGTTTATGATTTCCTTTGCTGTGCAAAAGCCTTGAAGGTTCATTAGGTCCCATTTGCTTATTATTGTTTTTATTTCCATTATTCTAGGACATGGATCAAAAAAGATCTTGCAAGTTTCATTAGGTCCCATTTGTTTATTTTTGTTTTTATTTCCATTACTCTAGGAGATGGATCAAAAAAGATCTTGCTGTGATTTATGTCAAAGAGTGTTCTTCCTATGTTTTCCTCTAAGAGTTTTATAGTGTCCAGTCTTATATTTAGGTCTCTAATCCATTTTGAGTTTATTTTTGTGTATGGTGTTAAGGAGTGTTCTAATTTCATTCTTTTACATGTAGCTGTTCAGTTTTCACAGCACCACTTATTAAAGAGACTGTCTTTTCTCCATTATATATCCTTGCCTCCTTTGTCATAGATTAGTTGACCATAGGTGGGTAGGTTTATCTCTGGGCTTTCTATCCTGTTCCATTGATCTATATTTCTGTTTTTGTGCTAGTACCATATTGTCTTGATTACTGTAACTTTGTAGTATAGTCTGAAGTCGGGGAGTCTGTTTCCTCCAGTTCTGCTTTTTTCCCTCAAGGCTGCTTTGGCTATTTGGGGACTTTTGTGTCTCCATACAAATTTAAAGATTTTTTTGTTCTAGTTCTGTAAAAAATGCCATTGGTAATTTGGTAGGGATTTCACTGAATCTGTAGATTGCTTTGGGTAGTATAGTCATTTTCACAGTATTGATTCTTCCAATCCAAGAACATGGTATATCTTTCCATCTGTTGGTATCATCTTTAATTTCTTTCATCAGTGTCTTATAGTTTTCTGCACACAGGTCTTTTGTCTCCCTAGGTAGGTTTATTCCTAGGTATTTTATTCTTTTGCTTGCAAGGGTAAATAGGAGTGTTTCCTTAATTTCTCCTTCAGATTTTTCATCATTAGTATATAAGAATGCAAGTGATTTCTGTGCATTAATTTTGTATCCTACAACTTTACCAGATTCATTGATTAGCTCTAGTAGTTTTCTGGTGGCATCTTTAGGATTCTCTATGTATAGTATCATGTCATCTGCAAACAGTGACAGTTTTACTTCTTCTTTTCCAATTTGTATTCCTTTTATTTCTTTTTCTTCTCTGATTGCTGTGGCTAAGACTTCCAAAACTATATTGAATAATAATGGTGAGGGTGGACATCCTTGTCTTGTTCCTGATCTTAGAGGAAATGCTTTCAGTTATTCACCATTGGGAATGATGTTTGCTGTGGGTTTGTCATATATGGGCTTTATTATGTTGAGATTGGTTCCCTCTATGCCCACTTTCTGAAGAGTGTTTACCATAAATCGGTGTTGAATTTTGTCAAAAGCTTTTTCTGGGGCTTCCCTCGTGGCTCAGTGGTTGAGAGTCCGCCTGCTGATGCAGGGGACACGGGTACATGCCCCGGTCCAGGAGGATCCTGCATGCTGCAGAGCGGCTGGGCCCGTGAGCCATGGCCACTGAGCCTGCGCGTCCGGAGCCTCTGCTCTGCAGCAGGAGAGGCCACAATGGTGAGGCCCGCGTACTCTCTGGAGAGTTTTTATCATAAATGGGTGTTGAATTTTGTCAAAAGCTTTTTCTGCATCTATTGAGATGATCATATGGTTTTTTTCTTCAATTTGTTAATATGGTGTATCACATTGATTGATATATTGAAGAATCCTTGCATCCCTGGGATAAATCCCACTTGATCATGGTGTATGATCCTTTCCATGTGTTGTTGGATTATATTTGCTAGTATTTTGTTGAGGATTTTTGCATCTTTAGTCATCAGTGATATTGGTCTGTAATTTTCTTTTTTTGTACTATCTTTGTCTGGTTTTGGTATCAGGGTGATGGTGGCCTCATAGAATGTGTTTGGAGGTGTTCCTTCCTCTGCAATGTTTTGGAAGAGTTTGAGAAGGATGGGAGTTAGCTCTTCTCTAAGTGTTAGATAGAATTCACCTGTGAAGCCATGTGGTCCTGGACTTTTGTTCGTTGGAAGATTTTTAATCACAGTTTCAATTTCATTACTTGTGCTTGGTCTGTCTGTTCATATTTTCTATTTCTTCCTGGTTGAGTCTTGGAAGGTTATACCTTTCTAAGAATTTGTCCATTTCTTCCAGGTTGTCCATTTTATTGGCATAGAGTTGCTAGTAGTAGTCTCTTAGGGTGCTTTGTATTTCTACGATGTCTGTTGTAACTTCTTTTTCATTTCTAATTTTATTGATTTGAGTCCTCTCCCTCTTTTTCTTGATGAGTCTGGCTAATGGTTTTTCAATTTTGTTTATCTTCTCAAAGAACCAGCTTTTAGTTTTATTGATCTTTGCTATTGTTTTCTTTCTTTCTATTTCATTTATTTCTGCTCTGATCTTTATGATTTCTTTCCTTCTGCTAACTTTGGGTTTTGTTTGTTCTTCTTTCTCTAGCTTCTTTAGGTGTAAGGTTAGATTGTTTATTTGAGATTTTTCTTGTTTCTTGAGGTAGGCTTGTATAGTTATAAACTTCCCTCTTAGAACTGCTTTTGCTGCATCCCGTAGGTTTTGGATCATCGTGTTTTCATTGTCATTTGTCTCTAGGTATTTTTTTTTATTTCCTCTTTGATTTCTTCAGTGGTCTCTTGGTTATTTAGTAATATATTGTTTAGCCTCCATGTGTCTGTGTCTTTTACATTTTTTTCACTGTAATTGATTTCTGATCTCACAGCATTGTTGTCAGAAGAAATGCTTGATATGATTTCAATTTTCTTAAACCTACTGAGGCTTGTTTTGTGACTCAGGATGTGATCTATCCTGGGGAATGTTCCATTCGCACTTGAGAAGAAAGTATAATGTGCTGTTTTTGGGGATGGAATGTCCTATAAATATCAATTAAATCTATCTGGTCTATTGTGTCATTTAAAGCTTGTGTTTCCTTAGTAACTTTTTGTTTGGATGATTTGTCAGTTGGTGTAAGCGAGGTATTAAAATCCCCTACTATTATTGTGTTACTGTTGATTTATAGCTGTTAGCAGTTGCCTTATTTATTTAGGTGCTCTTATGTTGGGTGCATATATATTTATAATTGTTATATCTTCTTCTTGGATTGATCCCTTGATCATTATGTAGTGTCCTTCCTTGTCTCTTGTAACATTCTTTATTTTTTATTTTTATTTTTTTTGCGGTACGCGGACCTCTCACTGTTGTGGCCTCTCCCATTGTGGAGCACAGGTTTCAGACACGCAGGCCCAGCGGCCATGGCTCATGGGCCTAGTCGCTCTGCGGCATGTGGGATCTTCCCAGACCGGGGCATGAACCTGTGTCTCCTGCATGGGCAGGCGGACTCTCAACCACTGCGCTACCAGGGAAGCCCAACATTCTTTATTTTAAAGTCTATTTTATCTGATATGAGGATTGCTACTCCAGCTTTCTTTTGATTTCCATTGGCATGGAATATCTTTTTCTATCCCCACACTTTCAGTCTGTGTGTGTCCCTAGGTCTGAAGTGGGTCTCTTGTAGACAGCATATATATGGGTCTTGTTTTTATATCCATTCAGCAAGCCTGTGTCTTTTGGTTGGAGCATTTAATCCATTCACTTTTAAAGTAGTTATCGATATGTATGTTCCTATGACCATTTTCTTACTTGTTTTGCGTTTGTTTTTGTTGGCCCTTTTCTTCTCTCATGTCTCCCACTTAGAGAAGTTCCGTTAGCATTTGTTGTAGAGCTGGTTTGGTGGTGCTGAATTCTCTTAGCTTTTGCTTGTCTGTAAAGCTTTTGATTTCTCCATCAAATCTGAATGAGATCCTTGCCAGGTAGAGTAATCTTGGTTGTAGTTTCTTCCCTTTCATCACTTTAAGTATATCATGCCACTCCTTTCTAGCTCGTAGAGTTTCTGCTGCGAAAACAGCTTTTAACCTTATGGGAGTTCCCTTGTATGTTATTTGTCATTTTTCCCTTGCTGATTTCAATAATTTTTCTTTGTCTTTAAATTTTGCCAATTTGATTGCTATGTGTCTCAACTTGTTTCTCCTTGGGTTTATCCTGTATGGGACTCTCTGCACTTCCTGGACTTGGGTGGCTATTTCCTTTCCATGTTAGGGAAGTTTTTGACTATAATCTCTTCAAATATTTTCTCTGGTCCTTTCTCTCTTCTCCTTCTGGGACCCCTATAATGCAACTGTTGTTGCATTTAATGTTGTCCCAGAGGTCTCTTAGGCTGTCTTCATTTCTTTTCATTCTTCTTTATTCTGTTCTGCAGCAGTGAATTGCACCATTTTGTCTTCCAGGTCACTTATCCATTCTTTTGCATCAGTCATTCTGCTATTGATTCCTTCTAGTGTATTTTTCATTTCTGTTATTGTATTGTTCATCTCTGTTTGTTTCTTCTTTAATTCTTCTAGGTCTTTGTTAAACATTTCTTACATCTTCTCGATCTTTGTCTCCATTTTTTTTCCGAGGTCCTGGATCATCTTCACTATCATTATTCTGGATTTGTTTTCTGGAAGGTTGCCTTTGTCCACTTTATTTAGTTGTTTTTCTGGGGTTTTATCTTGTTCCTTCAACTGGTACATAGCCCTCTGCCTTTTCATCTTGTCTATCTTTCTGTGAATGCAGTATTTGTTCCATAGGCTGCAAGATTGTAGTTCTTCTGGACCTCTTGATGATTTAGAGCTCTATGATTTCCTGGGCCAAATTTAAGATTTAGCAACATGCTATGCAGGCCTGGGGCCAGGGGTTCCTTTAGACAGCTCTCAGAACCTCCCAGCTAGGAGCTTCAGGATTAAAGGATCTTTAGGGCTCAGGGAACTTGAGGGGTCTAGGCTAGTATAGGAACAGATTCAGCCACATTAGGGTTTCTTAGGCTCTTTTGTTCTAACTAGGGAACCTAGTCACTTTTCTCTGGTGAATGTTCCAGACTGTGGAAGTTGACAGCTGTTTAGTGTTCTATTCGCGTATAGAAGAAAGTGCGATATTGGAAGTTGGTAATTCTGGACCTTAAGGTGAGTTTGTGTCAGCCTGACATGGAAGGCAAGTAGTTTGTTATCGTCTAAAAGTCAAAGCTGTGATATCTGACACTGAAAAAGCAAAACAAAATAAAACACAAAAACAAAAAAACACCCAGCAACAGCAACAACAAAAAAACAAGAAACAAAAACAAGCTTGTGTGAAATTTTAATCCCTAAATGTTTTCTCCTAGATTATAGCTTTGCTTGTCTCTATTATTATATGTTAAAATAATATGCTAAATCGTTTTTTTTTTGTTTTTTTTTTGTTTTTTTTTGCGTTACGCAGGCCTCTCACTGTTGTGGCCTCTCCCACTGTGGAGCACAGGCTCCAGATGCGCAGGCTCAGCGGCCATGGCTCACAGGCCTAGCCGCTCCGCAGCATGTGGGGTCTTCCCAGACCAGGGCACAAACCCGTGTCCCCTGCATCAGCAAGCGGACTCTCAACCACTGCGCCACCAGGGAAGCTCTGGTGTTTAAAGCTTAAATGTACCCTGGGCCCCTAACCAGGGTCACTCTACCACCCATTTTTATTGATAAGCTCCCAGCAGTGCTTGTCATTAGCTGATCTTCTGACTGCTTATCAACAACAGCAGACACCCATGACGATATTCTGACACAGCTTCCTCAAAGTAAATGACGTCACCCTTAGAACAAAACAACTTCATTCTTAGACTGAAAAAACAAGTGGATATGAAATGACAGCAAACCAGTACACAACAGATGGTGCCTATGAAACCCTTAGCATTTTGCCTGATACATAGACCTCAGTCAATATCAGTTGTTACTATTATTAAGTACATCAAAATACATAAAAGACAGTGATATGTGTAATGTTTCCACAGATTGTAAGAGGGTCATTTGGTAGTATGGCTTACTGGTATCACCAGTTCAAGAATTAGGACTAAAAACTGTTTAAGAGCCAGCCCTTAAAAGTTTAGAATTTCTCAGTTTTCCCATAGAAAGATTGGGTGTCACAATACATGTCTCCTGGAAGTAACAGAAGTCATTCCAGCTGCCATGCTGAGCCACATTAAAATTGGAGGGTTCTTCCTTTTATTTTGTAGATTTAATAAAGTGATAATCTGGAATGCAACCATAGCGTTGTTATGTTTTTCACAAACTTCTCAACCATTAAAATTATGACATCTCATTTTCTCACAGGAGTTATACAGAAAGATGACAGTGTTCCAGATGAAACCATCCTCTTGCCAATAAGTAATGATGAGGAATTAAAGTATATTTTTTACATTTTTAAAAGTTTATAACAAACTTTTAAAAATTCTGTGGTCTCTATATGATGTAACAGCGTATACAAAAGTGGGACTTTAAGTCAGGAAGTTTAGATAGTGAGGTTCTAAATTACCATTTCAAACACACTATGGTAGGAAAGGGATGAGTTTTAGGAAAATAAGACAGGAGATGTAGATGATGATGGAGTCCATGAGTAATGAGTGAATTTGTTTGATCAGATGATGGGCTTGGACTTTCTTCATGGTTTATTTTAGTCTAATGTTCCAGTCCTATCACCCATAATCCAGGAAATGATAGGAATACAAAGTCGCCAAAATTATCTTTGGATAATTTGGCGTCTTGATTTGAATTTTCATACTGAAAGTAAATCTTCCACCAGGAATTGTTTGGACTAGAAATCTCTCTTAAAATAAGTTTTAAAAGATTTGAGACTTATAGGAAATAGGATAAAAGTTAGCTTTCCTGGTAGGTCCCTTTTTGTTAAATATGGGACCTTGATAACTTAGATGCAGAGCTTCCTCCCCACAGAGGCTGCATGCATGTGTTTTGTGGTCTGACCATGAGCTATGTGATCTTGAAATGATACAACCTAACTGGTAGGATTATTCTGAGGTATAAAGGAGAGAACTGGGTATAAGTCTTGGCCCAAGGCCTGCAGATAGCAATCACTCAATAAAAGTTAACAGTTATCATTACCTTCATCAAGTGTTGGCAGCACTAACAAATAGAGCTTCACAATATCTCGGACAGTGGTGAAAGAATGGATCATATCTGCTTTCCTACACAGATGGTCCCTGACTTAAAACGCTTCAATTTACAATTTTTCGACTTTATGATTGTGCAAAACCAATAGGCATTCAGTAGAAACTGTACACTGGATTTTGATCTTTTCCCAGGCTAGCGATATGTGGTACAATATTCTCTTGTGATGCTGGGCATCAGCAAGCCCCAGCTCCCAGTCAGTCACACAATCCCGAGGGTAAACCACCGACACACCTAAAACCATTCTGTACCCATATGACCATTCTGTTTTTCACTTTCAGTACAATATTCAACAAATTACATGAGATATTCGATTCTTTTATAATATAGGCTTTATGTTAGATGATTTTACCCAACTGTAAACTAATGTAAATGTTCTGACCACGTTTCAGGTAGGCTAGGCCAGGCTATGATATTTGGTAGGTGAGGTTTGTTAAATGCGTTTTCAACATACAGTATTTTCAACTTAGGAAGGGTTTATTGGGACATAACCTCTTCGTAAGTCAAGGAAGATCTATAATTAGAAGGAGAACTGGAAGCAAACTCTAGGACTTCGGCTTCCATATTATTTTCACAGGACTAGCATTTCCCAAATCTGACTGAGCATGAGTATCCTCAGGGGAAATATGTGGGGGTTTGTTTTATTTACAAATGTAGAATCTTTTCAAAGAATCAAATCAAGTACACAAGTTGAGAGTGGTACTCAGGATTTTGAATTTTATATATGTAAAGCTAATATTTATTGTCTTCTGTGAGCTAACATTGCTTGTGCTATGAGATTTTTTTCTTTTCTTTTTCTTTTATCTCTTGAGTGTTGCACTTTTTTTTAAATTTTTTAAAATTTTATTTACAATTAAAAAAAATTTAATTTGATTTACAATGTTGTGTTAAGTTCTGCCATATAGCAAAGTGACTCAGTTATACATATATATTCTTTTTCATACTCTTTTCCATTATGGTTTATCATAGGATACTGAATATAGTTCCCTGTGCTGTAAAGTAGGACCCTGTTGTTTATCCATCCTATGTACTATACTAGTTTGCATCTGCTAATCTCAAACTCCCAATCCTTCCTTCCCCACACCCCCCCACCCCCGGCAACCACAGGTCTGTTCTCTATGTCTGTGAGTCTTTTTCTGTTTAGTAGATAGATTCATTTGTGTCGTATTTTAGATTCCACATATCAGTGATATCATATGGTATTTGTCTTTCTCTTTCTGACTTACTTCGCTTACTATGATAATCTCTAGGTCTATCCATGTTGCTACAAATGGCATTATTTCATTCTCTTTTATGGCTGAGTAATATTCCTTTGTATATATACCACTTCTTCTTTAACCATTCATCTCTCAATGGACATTTAGGTGGCTTCCATGTCTGGGCTATTGTAAATAGTACTGCTATGAACATAGGGGTGCATGTATCTTTTTGAATTATAGTTTTATCTAGGTATATTCCCAGGAGTGGGATTGCTGGATCATATGGCAACTCTATTTTCAGTTTTTTGGGGAACCTCTGTACTGTTTTCCATAATGGCTGCATCTATTTACATTCACACCAACAGTGTAAGAGGGTTCCCTTTTCTCCACACCCTCTCTAACATTTATTATTTGTAGACTTTTGAATTATGACATTTTGACCAGTGTGAGGTGGTATCTCGTTGTAGTTTTGATTTTCATTTCTCTAATAACTAGCGATGATGAGCATCTTTTCACATACCTATTGGCCATCTGTATGTCTTCTTTGGAGAGGTGTCTATTTCCGTCTTCTGCCCATTTTTCAATTGCATTGTTTGTTTTTTTGTTATTGAGTATGAGCTGTTTGTATATTTTGGAAATTAAGCCCTTGTCAATCACATCATTTGCAAATATTTCCTCCCAGTCTATAGGTTGTCTTTTCGTTTTGTTTATGATTTCCTTTGCTGTATAGAAGCTTGTAAGTTTGATTAGGTCCCATTTATTTTTGCTTTTTTTTTTTTTCTATTGCCTTGGGAGACTGACCTAAGAAAACATTGGTATGATTTATGTCAGAGAATGTTTTCCCTACGTTCTTTTCTAGGAATTTTATGATGTCGTGTCTTTTATTTCTTAATTAACATACTAAAATGGACCTTTTTTGTTCTAGGAGTTTTAACACATATATAGATTCATGTAACTACCACCACAATCATGATTCAAACAGTTCCATTACCCTAAAAATTTTTTTTCTACTGTGCCCTTGTAGTCAAACCCTCTCTCTATCCCTAATCCCTGGCAACCATTGAGCTGTTCTCCATCACTGTAATTTCCCCTTTTCTAGAGTGTTTTAAAGGGAATTATACAGTATCTAACCTTTTGAAACTGGCCTCTTTCGCTCAGAATAAAGTCTTTGAAATTTATTCTTATAGTTGCATACATCAATAGTTCAATAGTTCGTTCCTTTTTACTGCTGAGTAGAATTCCATTCCATTTAATACTATGCCAGAATTTGACAAGCGGTTGTTTTTTAAATGTTAGTACCATCAGTGAGGTTTTCATGCTATGTTATAAGAAATGTATTGATCTGTCTGTAATTTCAGTGGGTCTTTTAACTATGAATGATTCGGTAACATCCTGCATTGGTCATTTGAAGAATATTTGTTTCCTGAGATGTGTAGATCCTCCAAATGTAGATACATTTCCTTGTACAATATAAAAAAAATCACATTTGTTACTATCATTATCAATCTCATCAGAAAAGTCTTTAAGTATTAGAAAGCTGTCAAGCTCGTGTTAAGTACTAGTTTTCCAAAAATCTTAATTTTTTTACTTGAAACCTTGAATTTTATAATTGGCAAAAAAACATTCTGTCAGTTTTCCTTGAAGTGATATATTCACTTCATTTGTTATTAAGAAAATGTCTGCCAGAGGGCCAAGTCTAAATAACTATAGTTTGTCTGCCAGTCACTCTTTCAAATAAAAATGGTGTTCCATGAAAAAAGTGGCTAGTTCAGCTTGCAACTCAGTCACCCAGGGGCTTCGTTATATGCAAGCATGCTTTATGTGTACTTCCCATTTTGTCACACAGACTCTTCCAAAGATGTTTACTGAACGGTTGAAATTTAAAGAAATTAACCAATTTTTATTGCTTTATCAAGGACATTCTTAAGACAATTTTTTTTCTTTTTCTTTCTTTTTTTTTTTAAACTGTGAGTGTATGGTGGTGAAGATAAGAACTAGTAGTAGGGTTTGGTGCCACTGCCTTTACTCATCAGCAAATTTCCACACTATTCCTTTTGTACCATCAGTACAAATGTCAACAAAGTGAAAAAGGCAGGAAAAAAAGAGAAGTCTTAGCGTTACTATGAAAATAGTTCTGACCTCACAGACCTCTCAAGTGTATCCTGGGATCCATACCATCTATAGACCACACTTGGAGAATTGCCAGTTAAGTTATACTTCATATTGGTTCAAAGAAGAATAACCAAGGTCATTATGGAATACAGGTCCTATGAGGAAAAGATAAGAGGGATAGGGTTGTGTAGGCACAAGAAGACATGGGTGAAGGGGAAGAACCTTATTAACTTTTAGAAGGGAGGATAATGGGTCTCATACCCTAGAGCTCTTCAAAAGAGAATCCTATTTACTGTCCTAAAACATTTCACATATCTGAAGGTAGAAGACCAGATCAAATGACTTTTTGCCGTTCCTCCAAGTTAAATATTATGATTTTGTGGTCCCAAAGAATGTGTAGCTTATAATGTCGCTAAGTATACTTGTCTTTGTTTTAAACAATTTTTTTCAGACTGAAGTTTTTCATACCTCTGAAAACTCAGTTTCGTTCTAAATCAGTCTTCAGGTTATATGGTTTCTTAGAGAGCCCCTTGCAAGATGCTGTTCTTAATAACTTGCAGGTTAGAATTCAATCAGATTCTTTGGGATGGTCAGTGGTGCTCAGGGAGCCAGATGTTGCTCACACACATGCCCAAGGTGAGTGGGGGCAGACAGTCATTGACAGCTCTGCCTTCTTCTCACTGACGTTAAAAGCATCTCAGGCCAGGAGGGCCTCTGAGCACTGTGCATTCTACATGTGGCTCCTGGGGTGAAAGGGCTTGGCCTTCATTTGGCTCACCAACTACAAGGGTTAGACAGGCTTTGCTCTGGTTGGCAAGATTTCTCTACAGGGACAAGCAGGCTGTAAATTGATTCTTTGACCCCTCTCCACCTTTGAATCTGGGGACTATATGATAAAGTTAAAAGTATCAGAAATAAATTCTGAATATTTAGAGACCATAGAAGTTCAATTTTGCTATGTGCATGTGTAACAGAATGCATTTAGGGGAGAACATCTAAATTATATTTTATACTTAAAAAATAGTAGTTTCCAAGAGTCCATTTCTGCTTTGAGAAAAGCCCTATGATTTGTCCCTTGATGTGATAAGCCAAGGAGCAGTTGCAAACAAAAGTTACCTTTCATTAAAAGAATAAAAACTTCTGGACATCATTAAGGCCTCAGAAATTAAACTGTAAATGTGCCTTGGTACATGTAAAGTGATGTAGAGAAGTGTGTACTCTTACAGTTGTCTTGTCTCTAGAAAAATATAACTAACTGCATAGAGAAGATTGAAAAAGGGGCAATTAAGGTGAGTGAGGTGACATGGAAGTGGCAATAGCTAGACTGATTTAAAAGATTATTTATTATCATTTCTTCAGGTTGGAAAAATCAAAGGAATATGATTAAAGACTGTAAAATTTTATAGCGTGTGGATAGGGCCTAACACACTTGCTGCTCAAATTCCTGAAAATTACCACAAAGGGAAACCTTTGGAGTTCTAAAAAGGCAAATAAAATATAAATTAAAAAGAATCACGTTTTTCATGCAGTAGTCACTTTATAGAAATCATTGCTACAGTAGGTGGCACAGACCTCTAAAAAAAAAAAGATTCAAAAAGGATTTAGGAAAATTTATGTTTAATAGAGTTATAATAAAAGTTAAGGGAAAATATATCTTCTGAGGGATAAAATGCATTCATAACTTTTGAACTAGAAATTAGAGGAAGTCAAACCCATGGATCAAATAATCCGTGGGTTTGACCTAAGGTGGCGGCTATTGTACCACTGTATTCACAAAGAAAAAACTAAAAATTTAAATTCTAATCGAGCTATTATTAAAATGTTTTTTAAATTTTTTCTTCGTTTTATGTTTTCTCTGTTTACCAATTATAACACCAGACAGGACCTCCCGAGTTCACTTGGCCCATTGCACTGTTGACTGAAAGCTGTTTCAGAGAAACATTGTCTACCCTTCCATCATCTCCCTAGCGATAGATTCTCACCACTTAGCAATGTGCTGGTCGTTCTTTTCAAATTGAACCTAAATCTCCCCCGTTGTAATTACCCCCAACTTTTTATTCTGATCAATTTCAAACCATATCCAACTGCGAAAATAGCACAAGGGACACCCATATACCCCATCACCTAACTTTACTAAATACTAATTTTTCCACACTTGCATTAACTTTCTTACACTCTAAAGTATATAAAATATTGACTTATGTTTCACATATTTGTGTTCATAGATTTATACATTATTAATATGCATATAAATACATATATACTCCTGCTGAGCCACTTGAGAATTATTACAGACATCAGGATACTTTACCCCTAAATGTTTCAGCATGGGTGTTCTGAGAACCAGAATATTCTCTGCAAAATTCCTGTGAGTGCTAATAGAGCAGTATTAATAGAGTACCATTATGTAACACTCAGTCTATTCACATTTCCCCAGTTGTCCCACTAATATCATTTATAGGCATTTTCTTTTTTTTAAATCTAGAATCCAATCCAGGATTGTACATTGTACTAGTTGTCATATCTCCTTAGTCTCCTTTAACCTAAACAGGTCTCCAGCTTTTTTTTGATGGCGTTGCTGTTCTACATATTGTCAATGTTATAGAAAAGTCCAGTCTAGTTGTTCTGCAGAATGTCCTTCATTTTGGATTTGTTTGGTTTTTGCTTCATGATTAGATTCAGATTAAGAATTTTGTCAGGATATTTTCCTAGGTAATTCTGTGTCCTTCACAGTGTCCTCAGGAGAGCTAGGATTTCAGTGTGCTCTATTACTGGTCATGTTAAGGTAAAGGTAGTGGCTGCATGATTTTTCCATTGTAAAGCAACTTTTTCCCCTTTTTAATTCAAATACAGTCTGCACAGTGATACTTTGAGATTGCGTGAATAGTTCATTGCCCATTTTTTAACCTAGTGGTTATAGTAACCATTGATGATTGTTACCTGAATTGTTTATTAATATGTGGTTGTAAAATTCTGCTTTTCTATTTCTATCATGACTTTTACATTTATAAACTGATTTGCTTTGTTTTTCCTTCTCCTCCTTCTCCCCTTAAAAAAATTTTAAGATCACTATGTACTTACAGCACACTTTTTCAATTCAATATTATTATAATCTATTCTTCTTATTATTCCTTTGATACTCAAATTATACCAAGTTTGACCAGTGGGAGCCCTTCAGAGTTGGCTTCTGTTTCTTTTTGATGTGTCCTCATCAGTTTGAATCCATTTTCCGTGGCACATCCAGACACTTCAGGCTTGTACTTTCCTGTTCCAAGAGTCTTAGCTCCTTTTAGAACTGACCTAGTTCTAAATCCTAGATCTGGACACTAGGTTTGCTCATCACTACGTGAGTGTCCTTGCTTCTAGGCCCTTTCAGTGGATGCTAGAATGTATACCCACACCCACACCCACGTGCACACACACACACACATCCCTATATGTATATGGTACTGCCGTAGCTGTATAGTATAATACTGCTATGCTGCTACCATCAATTTCATTCCAACGTCGTAGGGTCCTTCCTCTCCTTCCCCCGTTGCATATTTCTATTTCTCTTCTCCCAAGTGAGAATCCTCACACCCCACAATATCAATGTATTTACTTATTTCTTCAGTTCTACAATATGCGCACAAAATAGTTTTAGATCTACTACATCAATACCTCTACCAACCACAAATTTACTGTGCCAGGTTCAAAATTTCCTACAACTCTTTTTGTCCTCAGAATATATGTCTCTCAATATAGTCAGAATATTTTAAAAAATATTTTATGTGGATTAGTTCTATTTTTTCTTCTCTTATCAACTTGATAAAAGTTTAGGTTTACTTGTTTTTTTTTAATACAATCGATTTAAGAATTTATTTTCCAACGTTGTTGAGTTAATGTATTTTTGAGTATGCAAAAACTGCTGTTTTAAACACTAAACACAAATGTTACATTACTAACTATATGCAAAATCCAGTGTTGTCATCATATGTAAGAATGGTTTAGAAACTAAAAGAGGGGAGGCATTAATATTTTTCTTTCTTGTAATAATAAAGATTTAAATTTTTATTACTTCTACAAGTTGAGGATCAAGAGAAGTTTTTTTCAAGCATAGGAAACTGCAGGGCAGTATACAGCAAGAGTTAACAAATTGTCTCCATAATTAGATTGTCTGGGTACAAATCCTGGTCCCCACCCCACACATACTGGTTACAACCAGGTAGAGTTTATTATTCTTTCACTGTCTTGTCCACCTCTTGTGTAAAATCGAGATACTGCAAAGTTCAATATGAGGCACTTGGCTCAGTGCCTGATGAATAGTTGCAAAAATAAATACTACCTGTGATTTTGCAGGTGCTGGTGGTGATGCTGGTGTTAAATTTGAAACAGTGCATTCTGGATATCCAGAGTTCCTAATACTGAATTAAAAGACTTGTTTTCTTGGTAACTGAGTTTTTTGTGACTTTTGTTATTTTTGTTTTTGTATTTTATTTTTTTCTCTCAGTACTTTTGATACACAAGGAACAGTTATGACTTAGCTAGAAGTTCTGGCATAGGGAATGACCTTGTCCTTGTTTTGAAGTATCTGAAAAATAAAAATAAAAATTCCTCCTGCAAAACCCCAGTTAGTTGCTGCTGCTGGTCCTGGGGCAGAATGTCTGTTGGGATGCTGAGCATTACTGCCACTATAATCATCAAGGCATCTGCCAGAGATCTCAGGGCTGAAAATTAGGTAGGAAAGTCTATTATATCTAATAATAGCTCTGGAAATTTTTCTGAAATGCTTGCCAGCAACTCCCAGGCTTGAGAGGCGCAGCATACTGTAACTAAAGCAAGTGCATTGCTTCTACTCTTGCTAGTACATGTGCTGTAGTACTAACCAAAATAATAGCTAGAAATCATTTGCTATGACTTCTTTATGTTTTACTTGTAGTACTCTTGGGTTACTGTCAAGAGTAGCTAGATATATTTCAAGAGATGTCCTGTATTTTTAATCCACATACAGCTTCTTATATACTATAGATTCATATAAACTATTGATTCCACCAGTGAAGAGTTTGGATAAGAGAAAAATTATAAATATTCACTTTCTCATCTAATTTTGTATTTGTAATTTCATATTCATTTTCTAAAAGAGAGACCCACCCCCCCCGCAATTGTTTAGACTTCAGGTGTTACAAAATCTGCATCTGTCCAATCCTCTACTACTAATATATAGTGTACTCATATGTAATCTTATAATCACTCATTCATATGCTTAACTCATTAGTCAGTCAATAATGAGTTAAATTATGGTAAAGATTACATCATATACATTTAACCTAGTATTATAACTTTTGCTCTAAAAAATGAAACATTAGATTCTGGCTGCCAGTTTTTTTGTACTTCATCTGTATCCTATGAGTGTTCAGAGTATTCTGACTGAGAATCTCTCCTGAATGAGACAGAATCAGTTTATATGGTGGTCGGAACCATTTCCCACAACAAGAAATCAGGCTCCTCAACAAAATGTCTGTTTCTAGGACTGGGGAAAGAAATGTACAAGAGCCTGGAATATACCAGATAGCAAGGAAGCTATCAGAAAGCTACTGGGATCATATAAAAAAAAAAAAGATTAAGGAACCAATCTGAATGAATTTCAAAAACGTGACTGAAATTTATTTTAACACATAAAATAAATTAAAATCCATGAGTGCATAATGATAGGACAAAGTAAATTCCAACAACCTTCTTGGGGAAGTTTATAGCAATACAGTCCTACCTCAAGAAACAAGAAGAATCTCAAATAAACAACGTGACCTCACACCTAAAGCAATTAGAGAAAGAAGAACCAAAAAAACCCCACAGTTAGCAGAAAGAAATCATAAAGATCAGATTAGAAATAATTGAAAAAGAAATGAAGGAAACAATAGCAAAGATCAATACAACTAAAAGCTGGTTCTTTGAGAAGATAAACAAAATTGATAAACCATTAGCCAGACTCATCAAGAAGAAAAGGGAGAAGACTAAAATCAACAGAATTGGAAATGAAAAAGGAGAAGTAACAACTGACACTGCAGAAATACAAAGGATCATGAGAGATTACTACAAGCAACTCTATGCCAATAAAATGGACCACCTGGAATAAATGGACAAATTTTTAGAAAAGCACAACCTTCCGAGACTGAACCAGGAAGAAATAGAAAATATAAACAGACCAATCACAAGCACTGAAATTGAAACTGTGATTAAAAATCTTCCAACAAACAAAAGTGCAGGACCAGATGGCTTCACAGGTGAATTCTATCATTTAGAGAAGAGCTAACACCTATCCTTCTCAAACTCTTCCAAAATATAGCAGAGGGAGGAACACTCTTAAACTCATTCTACAAGGCCACCATCACCCTGATACCAAAAGCAGACAAAGATGTCACAAAAAAAGAAAACTACAGGCTAATATCACTGAAGAACGTAGATGCAAAAATCCTCCACAGAATACTAGCAAACAGAATCCAACAGCACATTAAAAAGATCATACACCATGATCAAGTGGGGTTTATTCCAGGAATACAAGGATTCTTCAATACACACATATCAATCAATGTGATATACCATATTAACAAACTGAAGGATAAAAACCATATGATCATCTCATTAGATGCAGAAAAAGCTTTCAACAAAATTCAACACCCATTTATAATAAAAATTCTCCAGAAAGTAGGAATAGAGGGAACTTACCTCAACATAATAAAGGCCATATATGACCAACCCACAGCCACCACTGTTCTCAGTGGTGAAAAACTGAAACCATTTCCTCTAAAATCAGGAACAAGACAAGGATGCCCACTCTCACCACTATTATTCAACATAATTTTGGAAGTTTTAGCCACAGCAATCAGATAAGAAAAAGAAATAAAAGGAATCCAAATCAGAAAGAAGAAGTAAGGCTGTCACTGTTGGCAGATGACATGATACTATACATAGAGAATCCTGAAGTCTCTACCAGGAAGCTACTAGAGCTAATCAATGAATTTGGTAAAGTAGCAGGATACAAAATTAATGCACAGGAATCTGTTGCATTCCTATACACAAATGATGAAAAATCTGAAAGAGAAATTAAGGACACACTCCACTAGCCACTGCAACAAAAAGAATAAAACACCTAGGAATAACCCTACCTAAAGAGACAAAAGACCTTTATGCAGAAAACTATAACACTGATGAAAGAAATTAAAGATGATACCAACAGATGGAGAGATATACCATGTTCTTGGATTGGAAGAATCAACATTGTGAAAATGACTATACTACCCAAAGCAATCTACAGGTTCAGTGCAATACCTATCAAAGTACCAATGGCATTTTTCCCAGAACTAGAACAAAAAATTGCATAGTTTGTATGGAAACACAAAAGACCCCAAACAGCCAAAGCAATCTTGAGAAAGAAAAACAGAGCTGGAGGAATCAGACTCCCTGACTTCAGACTACACTACAAAGCTACAGTAATCAAAACAGTATGGTACTGACACAAAAACAGAAATATAGATCAATGGAACAGGAGAGAAAGCCCAGAGATAAACCAATGAGCATATGGTCACCTTATTTTTGATAAAGGAGGCAAGAAATGACAGCCTCTTCAATAAGTGGTGCTGGGAAAACTGGACAGCTACATGTAAAAGAATGAAATTAGGTCACTTCCTAACACCAGACACAAAAATAAACTCAAAATGGATTAAAGACCTAAATGTAAGGCCAGACACTATCAAACTTTTAGAGGAAAACATAGGCAGAACACTCTATGACATAAATCACAGCTAGATCCTTTTTGACCCACCTCCTAGAGTAATGGAAAGAAAAACAAAAATAAGCAAATGGGACCTAATGAAAGTCAAAAGCTTTTGCACAGCAAAGGAAACCATAAACAAGATGAAAAGACAACCCTCAGAATGGGAAAAATATTTGCAAATGAAGCAACTGACAAAGGATTAATCTCCAGAATTTACAAGCAGCTCATGCAGCTCAATATCAAAATAACAAACACCCAATCAGATATGGACAAAAGACTTAAATAGACATTTCTCCAAAGAAGATATACAGATTGACAACAAACACATGAAAGGATGCTCAACATCACTAATCATTAGAGAAATGCCAATCAAAACTACAATGAGGTATCACCTCACACTGGTCAGAATGGCCATCATCAAAAAAATCTACAAACAATAAATGCTGGAGAGAGGGTGGATAAAAGGGAGCCCTCTTGCACTGTTGGTGGGAATGTAAATTGATACAGCCACTATGGAGAACAGTATGGAGGTTCCTTAAAAAACTAAAAATAGAACTACCATATGACCCAGCAATCCCACTACCAGGCATATACCCCGAGAACCATAATTCTAAAAGAGTCGTATCACAACATTCATTACAGCACTATTTACAAGAGCCAGGACACGGAAGCAACCTAAGTGTCTGTTGACAGATGAATGGATAAAGAAGATTTGGCACATATATACAATGGAGTATTACTCAGCCATAAAAAGAAATGAAATTGAGGTTTTTGTTGTGAGGTGGATGGACCTAGAGTCTGTCATACAGAGTGAATTAAGTCAGAAAGAGAAAAACAAATACCATATGCTAACATATATATATATGGAATCTAAAAAAAAAAAAAGGTCCTGGTGAAACTAGGGGCAGGACAGGAATAAAGATGCAGACGTAGAGAATGGACTTGAGGACATGGGGAGAGGGGAAGGTAAGGTGGGTCGAAGTGAGAGAGTAGCATTGATATATATATATATTACCAGATGTAAAAATAGATAGCTAGTGGGAAGCAGCTGCATCCCATGGGGAGATCAGCTCGGTGCTTTGTGACCACCTAGGGGGTGGGATAGGGAGTGTGAGAGGGAGATGCAAGAGGGAGGGGATATGGGGATATATGTATACATATAGCTAATTCACTTTGTTATACAACAGAAACTATCACAACATTGTAAAGCAATTATACGCCAATAAAGTTGTTAAGAAACCTTCTTGATCACTTTTTGAGGGTATGAGGGCATAAACTCATTCTTAAAATTGGTTGATAAAGGGGAAGAAACAAATACTTATCCTGTTTTTCCTGACAAACTGTAATTCAGACTAACCAAATAGTTGATAAGAAAAAAGTCTGCTTTATAGATGAATTTCAGCCAATAAATGCAGAAGGAATGAGAGAACTAAGCCATCACTGTTTTGCAACCCCTAATGAAATAATGAATCTAGGGAATGATCATCAATGCTGCCCAAACCATTTGGTGAAGGGTTGATAGAAGGTCTTTATAAGAGATGGATTAGGCTGGGAACACCAAAACCCACTGATTACAAAAATAGACACAGTATATATTATGTACCTTCTAATGTGATGTAGTAGAAAGTACACAGTCCCAGCCATGAAATATACTTGCCAAAAAGTAGAAAATGAATCCGTCCAAGCCTGTAAGTCTAACTATCGATTTTTAAGAAGTACAGAAGAAAGAGGAACATGTTATATGAAACCATGGAATCAGTCATCAAAATCCAAAATGTAAGATATTCTACAGCACAGATGACTCAGTTTCTATTACAAATAAACAGCAAAAAAAGAGTAAAACTATAAAAATTAAATTATTTAACATATTAAGATAAATTACTATTTAAGAGACATTTCATCCAAATGTAATATGTGAACTTTGGTTCTTGATTTGAACAAAGCAACTTTGTAAAAGACAGCTTTGAGGCAGTTGGAGAAACTTGAATGTGGACAGAGTATTAGATGATATTAAGAAATTACTGACAGTTTAATGGTGTTATTAAAATGAGCTTATTTCTCAGAGATACAAACTGATGTATTTATAAATAAAATTATATAATATCTGAGATTTAAAAAAAATAATCTAGCTAGGGAGAAAAAAGTGGGACGTATAAATGATACAAGGTTGGTATATGTTGATTGTTATTAAATCTGGATGATGGGACTTCCCTGGTGGCGCAGTGCTCGAGAGTCCGCCTGCCGATGCAGGAGACGCGGGTTCGTGCCCCGTTTCGGGAAGATCCCACATGCCGCGGAGCGGCTGGGCCCGTGAGCCATGGCCACTGAGCCTGCGCGTCCGGAGCCTGTGCTCTGCAAATGGGAGAGGCCACAACAGTGAGAGGCCCGCATAACGCAAGGAAAAAAAAAAAAAAAAATCTGGATGATGGAGATTTGGGATTTATTATATTTTTAAACTACTTTCTCTGAAGTTTTTTCTTAATGGTAGGTAAATGTACACAGGAAATAAATGTGGGAAGTACACTGGAGGATATTATACCTATACTCTTATTAATTGTTTTGGAAAATGAAAAAAATGACCAGTAGAAACATCCCATTGTGACATTTGTGAAATATTAAATACAAATGTCAGAGGTAGTGGTATGCTAGTAAATGACTCTCTGAAGAAGAAAGCCCTGATTTGTAGTGCTTGCCAGTTTGCACAATGTAAATAGGCCCACAATGGCTAATTTCAAGCTATTGGTGTGACATCACTGAATGTGGACTTGGGAAGAGATGAGTTGTTTGTATGGCCAGCTGCACGCAGCCCACTACTGGGGAGATGACAGAAAAGCATTAGTTTCTGGAGTTAGACACTTGGTCATATCCTAACTCTAACACACACTCTCTGTGATTATCTTACCTACTTTTTCTGAACCTTAGTTTCCCCTCTGTAAAATGGAGATGATCATTTCTACTACTTTCAGACGTAATGATCTAATGAGACCACACATGTAATGGACCTGGTATGGTTCCAGTTATACAGTGAGTGATCTTTCATGCTAATATCCTTTCTTCTCTTCTGGTTAAAATAGAACAGAGGACTCTTGATTTGGGCTAGTTTCAGAGTTTCCAAAGAAAGGGATGAAGCTGGTCATCTTTTCAAAGGGCTTCCTGCCCAGAATTTCTATAATTAATTAAAATTGCAGATATCAGGCACAGTGTCACAAACCTGCCAGAAGTTCACCAAGCTCTAATCTGGTTGAATATTAATAGGTAGGCTGGCAAGTTAATGTGACATGATCATGACTAGAATCTGTTATAGGTAGAGGCTCTGTCCAGTGTGATCTGGCACTGCAAATACACCATAAGAATTAAGTATTATCTTAGAGTTGACGTGGTGAAAATCCTATAAATTATTTAGTCTTCTCCTGGGGAATGTTAAGACACCCTGAGATGTTTTGGCATGAATAAGCATAGGGTTATGTTGGCAAACTGGAAATGTTTCCATTCAGAATTTTGATGATTGTTTGAGTTATTAATAACAGTAGCATTTTACTTTCCAAATTCTTTATTTAAGTTGGGTGATAACCATGGTCTCAGTTAAAGAGGAATTTTTCCACTGTTTCCTGAAAATTTTATTTTTTCTGTGTAGAAACCTAAGATTAAGGTCATCACTGATTAGTCAGTAATGCAGTTTTCAGAATTAGTGAATTATATGCATATATGAAAATCTTAAGTTCATTATAATCAAGGCTAGAGAGAAGCTGAATTATAAGTCAAGCCCATATTTAGAATGTGGAGACACTGATACTAAAGGCATTTGAAATGTGGTTTATGTGTGTGGGCTGATGGGTTTCTAATGGGAATACAATTTGGGGCTGTATTTTCCCCTCTTTTCTCTCTTTGGAAGAGTTGCATGAATCATAACTTTACATATTTTGGATTTCTGAGCAAATACTTATGAGATAAGCAGTATACTGTATCGTCCATCTGAAGTAGACCCAATCTCCTTTGATCTTTAAAAGAATAGTTTTCCTTCAGTAAATTAAAACATTTGCCCCTTGGAAATTTGAACTTCCTTTTTCTTTAAAACAATGCTATTTATACTAAATTTAATTTAATGGGTCATAATAGGAATGCTTCAAGAATTAAAATGGAACAAAACAGAGTAGAAAATAGAATGTGTCACATATGGAAAGGATCAATAGTGTTTTGTGAAACTTAGGATTCTGTCGTGTGTGTATGTGTGTGTACATTCTAAGTCGTGAAGTAAAATTTATCTTTCAGTGAGTCACGGTAAAAAAGAAAAAAATTTAAATGTTTTAAAATGTGCGATAAAAAACTTCCTGAAAATAAAATAACTCTTCCTTTTGTGGTACATATCAAAATATATCTAGATTAACAGAACCTCTTGAAATGTTGTTGTTGCTTTAAACAAAACCACCCTGGATTTAGGGGGGTCCTAGGGGAGCTGTGAGTTTCACAGTTTTGCCTGGGCCTCATTGGGACAGCAGAGATCAATAAAGAGAGGGGAGTTGCACTCTTGGGGAGTTGCACCTTCTGTCTGCTTTCATTTCTTTCTGTCTTAAGCAGGAAGGATACTACTACTTGGCCTGTCCATGTATACACATGCATATATATATATATATATATATATATATATATATATATATATATATATATATATATTTTA